>NW_017806273.1:109379-161604 GCF_001891065.2 Hippocampus comes | reverse complement strand
CCTTACATGGTTTCAAAAGGTCGACTTACAGGGTTGGAAGAAGTACAACTATTCGAAATGGCAAAAGGAAGGCGGCAACAAAATCAGACCAGAAAAGCTGATTTCCTTATTTTGATAATGAATCTCAATTGTTGGTCGTCAAAGGCGAGCTACAAAAGAAAAAGGGCTAGTTGGTGCAATCACTTTTACTCCCGCCATGCTTAATTTTTTGTCTCTGGACTATCATTGACACAAGTTCTTCTTCATTGTACTTCTGTATTTTGTGTCTGGATTATTTGTTGTTTGACGGTGGGGACAGAAACAAAATATTCCCGTGTGTATGTTTCTATACGAGTGACTGGAGTCTTATTGCATAATTTAGTTGCAAGATCTCCTCTTTGGGTTTGCACGATGGTGCACCTGCTGCCCCGTCACTCGCCATCACTGTTGTCACACGTTTGTGTGTGTGTGTGTGTGTGTGTGTGTGTGTGTGTGTGTGCGTGTGCGTGTGCGTGTGCGTGCGCATGCGTGCGCACAGTTGGCAAAGCAATTTGGCAGTGGTCTGGATGGAGCTCGTGGGCATGCTATCATCTTAAATCAACTCAGCGTTCACTCTCGTTGCTAAAACACTGACTTGTTGAGAGGAGACGCTGCCAAGCAGGATTTTATTAAAATCCTCTGTCTGCACACTTGATTTTCCAAAACCAAAATAAAACTAAAACATCTTTATTTCTTGCAATATTTGGCAAGTCATATGTTGCCACTCTCAAGTCAAATTTAATTACATAACCCTTAATCACAAAGTCTCAAAGGGCATCACATGGCCACAGTTGACAAATATTAACGACATCCCCTGATCTTGAACCTCAGGAAGGCAAAGAAAAACTCCAAAACCCAAGTCTTCTTTGGAATCTAAAATCTTTGCATTTCACCTCGTTTTGCCAATCGCATTCACTTTTCGCGAAGTTGGTCCTGTGGCACCATCTGCTGGATTTATTTTCCTGTTTTATTTATTGATTGGGAGTTCGCGCTGGCACATTTTTTTTTCATCTGCCATTTTATTAGATATACCTGGCAAAAAAATGCACCCTTAATTTAATCGCTGTTGATGTCATGATGTCCACTTGGACTGTAGAGTAGTTTGTAGCAGTGTTGCGACCGTACTACAGGCCAGTGACTCCGCTGAGACTTGTTCCTTGCACATAAGCACGTGTTACTGTCAGTGTGTGACCCCGTTATTATTTTGGGTTGCCACTTCATAGGCAATTTGTGTCGACTTTGTGATTTTTTTTTTTTTTTTTTAAGTCTCACCCATTTTTGAGAAGTACTTGGGCTTCCTATGTTACTGCATTTTATCGTTGATTATTTTGGTGGTGCTTAGAGAGAGAAGGATTTTTTCAAGGTGGGACTTGGTGTGGAAAGTTTGGCAAATATTGTTCTGTAGTGTTATCACTTGGCTCATTTGGTGACGGAACAGTGACCGCAAATCCAAACACCTTCATGCACCTTGAGGCAGCACCACCTCCTCCATGTTGTTGATGTTGTTCATTATTCAGGAGAACCTGAGCCTGCTGACGAACGAGGGGGCGGAACCTGAACGCCACCAACTGGACCAATGGAGACCCAAAGTGGACCAGAACAAGACCTCCTTGCTGGGGACTCTCAAGGTGCCACATCAAGGCTGGAAAAAAAATGACATCATCGACTGCATCTCGAGGTACTTTTCTTCTTTTGTGTGCGTCGTATTGCTTCCTTGCCTCCCATCTTTTTGCCATACAGGAGGTAAAGCGTATTAATTAGCTTTTGGTTGTGCACTTCTCATGGTTCTTTGAGGCTCATTTGTGCTGAACTTTTGTCAGTTACCGTGATGAACAGTGATAACAAAAAACCGTATCCCATTGCTTCTTCATCGCCAAGATCAACTGTTACTTTGTTCATCTTTTTTCGTTGCGACCATTAAAGGCATGGTATCCCCCTTCGCCCCCCTCCTTCCGAAGAAAAATAAATAAAAACATCAATAGATAAAACACGAGGAGGACATAATGAGGTGTCTGTGTATTTTTCATCTCAGCGGGGCCTCTCCGCAACCTCGTAAGTTGTTGAGAATGAGAATTGACAGGTGGGAACAGGTGGGCTGCTGATTGTTCCTTTTGTGTGCAGAACCTTGCCAGGCCACAAGTGGGTGACCCACGTGGGCTTTTTTTTGCCCCCTATTTCCTCCCAAGCGATGCAGCTCAAGTGGTTGTAGTTGTCAGTCGGCCTGATGTCCGTTAATTATTCATGTGCACATCCAAAAGTGTCTCGCTATGGTAACGATAACCTGCTGGTCTCGCTCCCTAGTCCGTCCCACTCCATATATAGAAATGTGGGATGAAATGCTCGTTTATTGGGGAACTTGGTTATGAGCGAGAGTTATGTTGTCAGTAGTTTGAAGAATATAAGAGAGATGTTAATTTTACTCAAAGCAAAATTTGAGAATCGTCTCATTTTGCAGTGACTTCAATCTTTCACTGTGAAAATGTTCAACCTACTTGTGGCATTGTTGTCATACATGCATTGACCGCTAGAGGGGGCATGTTACTGTACATTTTCTGCACGCTTCTTTTCTGGCACAAGGTAGCTTCTGTCCTGATGGCTTTTCCTCTTTAAAAAAATATAAATAAATACACAAAGCATCAGTTTTACTGATATTTCTTGGTTGAGGTGATTAGTGATTACAATTAGATTTTTAATTCAATTAGTTGCTTTTCTTTGTTCCTGTGCATCATTGCATTTTTTTTTTTTCATGATAGCCTGGACTTTTCCTGAAACCAAAAGTCTGCACGCGTCACTATGCACACACTCTTGTCTGAACCCCCCCCCTCCCCCCAAACAAACAAAAAAAGACACCTCTGATATGATTTTTAGACGTGCCATGAAGGACGCTAAAAAGTAGGCCACGCTCAAATGGCTTTCACGTGCAAGTCGCTAGTTGCAGGTGTGCAAACAGATACCACGAACACTGTTTTTTTGGCCTGTTGCTCATTCCACAATCAAATGACAATTTTGGCACGCAATAATTTTTGTGAGAAAAAAAACAAAAAAACAAACGCACTTGAGGAGTGTAGTGGAAAAGCCACTTGCTCCAAGGTGTCACTGTGGAAACAGGAATACGCCTTCACACAAACGTTGGGACACACACTCACACACACACACACACACACACACACACACACACACACACACACACACACACACACATACACACACACACACACACACACACACGCACACACAGATGCACACACAGGCTATTTGTATTGCCAATGTAGGTCATGAGAAGAAAAAAAGTGGTTGATGCTGGCTGCAAGAAGGCTTTTTTTTTTGTTGTTTTTTTTTTTTTTTACAGTGAGTAGTGGTGGTACCCGTGGTATAGTTTGTATTTACTTTTTCTTGTGACGCATCTATTTTTAATGAATTTATCATATCTTATGCATGATAAATTCTTGGTACTAATCAATGTTTGAGTACTTATTGCTTCTTCCATTTTCAGTCCAGCAAGGCCTCGAATTCATCTCACCACTCATTTTGCATCTCGTTTGCGGCGAGGGTGTGCACCATTTCCACCCGTCAAATAGCGCAAGACAAATACAGGATATGTATTCAGCAATGCCTGGTGGGCACTCGCACAAACACACACCCACACACACACACACACACACACACACTCACAGTCGCACACACACTCACACTCACAGTCGCACACACTAGGCGGGGATGTTGCTCCCTTTCTCAGTCCCTCCCTCTCTTTTTTTTTTTTTTTTATAGTCTTGACTTCTCGCCTTTTGGCCCCAAAGAGAGAAGGGGCTGTCCAAGTAATTTAATACCTGTCCGATTCATGACTTTTTTTGTGGGGGGGGACTAACTTGCTCAACTGCCCTGACAAGTGGTGAGGTTAGCACACATGAGCAGGCAGAGACAGAGGCGGCAAGCAGGAAGAGAGAGGGGGGCAAGGAAAGAAGAAGACGAAGGGAACGTATCCTCCTCACATGGAAGAATGATGGAAGTGACCCGGGGCTCGCCGCCTGCCAACATGAGCTCGGAGGCCCAGAGAGGGACGGGAACGGGGACAGCGTGCCCGCAGGATGAGGTGGTCTCGGGGCGCCTTGCCAATTTGGATGCTTTCCCGCCGCGGGACTTTAGAGGGAAGTTTAAAAAGATGCGGCACAAGAAGAGGCCCACCATCCTTGAAAGTAGGTTCAGTCCATAGTCATTTGGAAATGGCGCACTTGTTGAGTCTGTTTGGCAACTCTGGGGTCATGTCAGAATTGAGACCACGTTTTTGAGAAACAAACCATACTTGAAATCATTTTGGAAAAACAGCTGCTTACCCATATCATTTCATATGTGTGGGTTTTTTTAATGAGGAATACGAGCAATCCAGTCTATTATAGTCATTCTTTGCAGAGGATAAACAATACATTCCTGCGAGTATTATCTTTCTATGTGTGTTGCCCCACTGTTTGTGTTCAGACGTCTGCCACTGAAAGGATCACCCCACACCATATACTGTAGATGGTAATTGTTAGCCCGCGTACCAGTGTTGTTCCGACTTGTGTTAGCATTAAGCTACTGAAAGCTCCTTTATGTAGTTCCACCCATCCATCCATTATCTGATCTGCGTATCCTGTTCTATTTCAATATTTGAGGTGCGATTCTCTGTTTGCTGCTTAGTTTGATGCTCGCCTTGAGCTGTTTTTTCTTCTTAAATAAATCTTCACCATTTGCTAATTGCTGCTTGTTTCTCTCGCGCTACATGGCCAAAAAATATTTTGTAACAGAGCTTCTCAGAGAAAATAAACCCACATTGTGGAATGACCCGTCCAGTATGAAAGGAGCGAAAGTCCCAAGATGCGAAGGGGCCCCTGGGGGCCATGGGTGGGGGTGGGAGGGGGGGCTAGCGCAGAGACAGTCCACACATAGCTGGCATTCCTCACCATCACCAGCGCCTGTTAATGCTCTTAATAACGTCTTAATGTGGCCCAGCCATTTTTCTTCTGCTCTTATACGGGGGAGTGGGGATTGTGGGCTGGGGGGTGCGGTTAGTGACGGCTCCTCACCATCAAGTACATTATGTAATAGTGGACAAGTGTTTTGATGGCGTCAGTTGTGGGGATTATGCAGCAGAGTGTGGATGATCTCATCACTGACTGCATATGCACTTGTGTTGACTAGGAACTACAGTATATGAGTATTAATGACCTGTCATTCCCCAAATATTGGTTTCTCTTTGACATGGCACATCACATCATTTTATGTGGCCCGCAAGAGCCAATCAAACATGTCAACTTCCTTGTGACAGCAACTGTGGAGGAGATGTGATCATCTGCAGGGAAATGAGCGCACTTTGTTGCTCAAGTTCTACAATCTCAATTCGATTTTTGTTCAATTGGAAAAGGCTCCACGTCCGTGTACTTGATCTTTTTGGCATCCATGAAATAATTCAGACTCTTGGTAGTTAATGTTGAGGAGCATATAAGATGAACGGACTGCTCCCAGGGCACTTTTCATTTTTACATCCTGACAGTGTCATTTGTCGCGGTTGACGTCTTTTATGTCTCCAAATAAGTTGGCCGTGGTCGTCGTCTGCAGTCGAGTAACTACATGAGCTAAGCCCCTGCGAGGAAACGATGTAGCTGGCAGGGAATGCTGGGAAAATATGAGGGGGGGGGCTTTTTGGGGGCCATAAATCCCAAATTTCAGCAGAACTTAATCGAGCATTTTTGTCCAAGGGCACCGCACCCATATTTCCATGTTGCCTTATTCAACATAAAATTGCATAAGCGGGTAAAAGCGGCCCTTCCTTCAAGCCATTTGTCTGATTTACATTCCAAACATTTTGCACTTCATACATTGCAGTGTTGTTGCAGGCTCTGCTGATCACTTGAATGCAGTCTTCCCACCGCTTTCACAGATGTTCCCGCTTGTGCTTATAGTTGTTCTCCATCGACGACAGATGAGAGATGGGCTGGTGTAACGCACTCATCATCATTACTGTTATCATCATCATCATCATCATGAGGCAGACAAACAGAAGTTATTATTAACTGCGCGCCGGCTAAGAGGATTGCTCCCTGCACTGCCGGCCTCCACACGCAGTGATTGAAAGGGAACTCGCACTCCCGCCCACCGCCCGCCTCTCACTGTCCACGGCGCGATGCCGAGCGTCAGTGGAGGCTAGTGGGGGAGCGGGGAGAAAGCGCGCAAGTGGGAGGACGTCGGAGGACCCCAGACTTGCCGGCTTGTCGCCTCTGAGGCCGCGGGAAGGGCTGACGGCGACGCCGCCTCCGAGGCAAGCCGGCCGATCATGGCCAGCCAGCAGGACTCGGGCTTCTTTGAGATCAGCATCAAATCTCTGCTCAAGTCATGGAGCGGCTGTGAGTAGCGGCTTGATCTCTTTTCGATTTAACAGAGGTCTCAAACTTGTTTTCACTTAGGCTTGACTTTGCGAGGAATTTGCGCGAATGTCATTCCAAACCAAACTCTTTAAATCTTCTCTTTTTAGAAAAGGGCATCATGGCTCGTCTTTTAAGGTCATGAAGGATGCAGACAAATGCAACAGTAACGGCACTATGCAGTTAAAAAAAAAATACAAATTTTCACCGGCGATACTTTCCAGATCAACCTGCGATAAAATGCACCACCATAAAAACATTGTCAAATTAGTTGTACCCATTCTACTTCAACCTAAAAACATTTACAACACATTGCAAATGTACCGAATGAGAAAATATCGAAAATGCCTCATCCATTGTCCGTATTAGATCTGTGCGTTTAATAGGCGGCGCCTGCTGTGGTGGCATTTTGTGTCTGGCCGTGAGCTGTGGCTGACAGCAGCTACTGTGTCAGTTTGATATGAGGGAGCTTGTTTTTTACTGTCCTCATCGTGTTCAATAAATGTTTTTTTTTTTTTAAATGGCTGGCCATGTATATGACACAGAGGGCTGCACGTGGCCTGCGGGCCTTCAGTTTGACAACTGTGTTCATTTGTTTTCTTTACATAGCTACATCCAGTGGAACTTCTATTTGACCGTCTCTTAGCAACAGCATTGCCTGAGTAACGCATCTTCCTCCGAGAAGTTGTCCATCGTGCACTGAGTCATTATCATGACTTGTCCTCTCTGATTATATGCAATAATTCAGCCGGTCATTGCTGCACCGCTGTTTTTTGTGTTTTGTTTGTTTTTTGTTTTGTTTTTTACAGCTAGTGATGACATATTTATGCTACATCCATTATAGGTGTGTCTATCGTTAAATAAGGAAAATAATTGTCCACACCAGCCAGTGGAGTAAAGCTAAAGTTTGGCATGTGTCCTCATCAGGGCTCAAGAGTGCACCCAATTTGTGTGACCAGACAGCCTAATTTCACAATGGTGCAAACTGAAAAAAAAATCTGAGGTCGCACATACCGATCTGGTAAATGTATTGACCGTATTGACCACTTCCAAGACCGGAACCATTGCCGTCGTCGATGAATAAGCTCCAAGCCTTGCTAATTGCTAAGCTAACCTAGCTAGCGCGTTCAACACAAGCAATTAAGTAGGCACTTGGTTGATACGAGTCCACTTTTCACAGACATCTGACGGAAGCCGCGTTAAATCGGAGCGTATTCATCTTTGAACAGCAGGCAAATTCAGAAATGTCTGGAATCGCCACAAAAAGTCACGGATCTGCCAAACTGCTCTGGAAGAAACAACAAAATATTTCAAGCCTTGAGCATCCTTACTCACAGATGTGTTGAGGGGACTGGGGGGCTGTGCACATTGCGGCGCCATCCACTCGATGTGCTGTGGATCGCTCCCACCGATTTTGTTTTTCCTCACCTGGATCCTCAGTGCTTTTGCCAATTTACCAGGGGCGGGGGGGTTCAGTTGTGTGAGGGTATTTCAATGGTATGACAGTGTTTCAATCATGGTTGTTTGTGTTCTGTGAACGTAGGCATTCAATTGCAGTTGGAGACTTGGCCCTGCAGTTTTCAATCCAGTCTCAGTCGCTATCCGATGTTGATACAAGAGTATACGCAATGAGTCAGCATCCCAACTCATATGCACTGCTGCTGCTGCTGTTGTTAAGCGCAGTGTGCAGAGTTCTCACATGGTCTAAAGCGCTCTTAGTAAGCGGGAGGACGCACTAATAGGATTAGTGGAGCTTCACCTGCAACCCAGCTGAATTCTTCCATTGGGGCCACGCGGGGAGGAGATCAGCTACTGCTTGTCTCGTGATTTTTTCTTTTTTTTGATTGAAATGATCCCATTGCTTGAATTGGTTTTAAAAAAAAAAGTCACATTGTGTCAACACAAATAGCGACACTAGCTCTTGTCAGGCATCCAACTGTGACTTGACTGACATAAATGTCACCACAGATTCTCAAAGAGCGATTCACTCTTTAGTTTGTTATGAAGATGATGTCATGTCGTCAGAATTTAAACACTGAATGCACCCTTTTTATTGATTTTATTCATTTTCCATTTCGTTATGGAACACGAGTCAGTGAGCCTTGTGTGTTAACAAAGGTGGTGTCGATATATTATTTATTTATGTATTCATTTCAGTCCCTCTGGCGTAAAAACTTGACATCATAAAGCTACGGGCAGGGTGTTCCTGCTGATTACCTAACACGACGCGCAAGTGTTTACTAGCCTTGAGTTCTACTCGAGTGTGTTTATTTATAGTCTAGTGGCTGTTTGTGTGACGAGAATGCATCAGCTCCCCTTCCAGGTCTGCGTCAACCCTGGACATGCCGGTCTAGTTAAAAGGTGCTGACCCACTCCCTATGAATGGCTGCTAATTCCGTTGTGGACATGAATGCGGGGATTCAGCAGCATCAAAATAGCCGAAAACTGTTGAAACTTTCCTGGCAGCAAAATGTGTCATATCATACGATATACAAAATGGCGATCTTCCATTCCCTCACCCAGTGAGGATCAGTAAGAGAATCAATCAAGAATCAAATCGATTATTAGTATTGATAATTGAATCTGCATCGTTAAAATCCATTGACTACCCATCGCTTTTAATAACTGTGAGAAAAAAAAATACATCATGCGATTGATTAAGCCTCTAAATGGGCAACAGTAAACAAAACAAACAGGAAGAAAGTATCCAGTGGCATGCTTGAAATTGAACAAAATCCATCGTAGGATGCTAGTCAACCAATTTGTTGGGATGTTGTTTGCATCGCTAAAAACGGAAAACAAAATGATCCGTCACTTCCCAGGTTATTTTTTTATAAAATGTCAGAATACCGTGAATCCACGGATAAATGCCTTTCTGTAACCTTCCGGTCTCTCTATTGCAACCTAAATGAAGTTATTATAGATTATGTGTGAGGGGAAGCCACTTGTTTGCTTCATTGCGCGGTCCTCAGGGGAGTGTACCACGCTCGGTTTGTTTTCAGCACGATGTCGCTGATGTCATGTCCCTGCTAACCCCCTTATTTGCCAGTCACATGCCTGAGACACAAACGGCCTCCCATACAATTGCACCTTCCATCTTGATGTCTGATGGTGTGACTGTCATGTCAGTCTAGTGCCCACACACGTCGCAATCTCTCCCCCCCCCCCAGCCCCCCCTCCTCTGTGGGGCTAATTATAGCCACACAGCTACGCGCCCGTAGCATCACCACACTTTTCCCGGGCTAAAAATTCCCACTTGACCTTCACTCCTGGAAGGCGGCACAGGCTGGTCACAAGACGAGAGGGGGAAGCCAAACACGGACCTCAGGGAAGGAGAGAGACAGACGAGTTTTGTGTGGTCTCTCGTCTTAGTCTGCGCCCGTTTCCGCACACCCACCATGGAAACTATTCCCCGGGAGGACGCGGCCAGCTGACACGCAGGATATGGACGTCGGCGGGTTTCCATAGGGGAGAATTTGGGGAGTGGGGGGGGACACGAGCCCTGATACGGCATCTGGCTTCCCCACCATGGACGCAACAGCCATGTGCTGGAGTAAAGCCAGCGTCATCAGCTTCATCAAGGGCCTTGGTAGGTGCTGAGAGAGGTCGCGCATGCTGCTCATTCCTTGAAAAGCGACATGGCACACACATGTCCCGGCAAGACCTGGAGAACTCGGCCACGTTTACGCTGCAGTAGGGTTGCAAGATTCCGGGAAACTGAATGGGTATTTATGAGAAGTTAAACCGGTTTTCGTCATCCAAATATTTTTTTGACAATCGTGACTAAAGTGCAGCATTAGCATAGATTAGTGACGGACCAGCACGCACATTCATCTAAATTCAAGTTTTTTAAATTAGGGCATTTTAAAACAACATAAAAAAGCTGAACATCGCTTAATATGTCATAGAGCTGTGATCAGTCGCCACCCAAATGTATGTTGACATTTCTACTTTTGCCCACTTTAACCGCAGCAAATATTAGAAGATAGAAACTTGGAAGGAGGAAAACACGGAACGAAAACACTGGGGCGATTTGCAGAGGTTGAAGTGGGCATAAGTAGAAATGCCCACATAAATTTTGGTGATGATCACAGTTTTCTGACATTTCGTGATAAGAAGCTTACCTCTTGTGTACTTTTTTGGGACGTAATCAAACGCGGCGGTCGTCATCATGACACGATGCGGTTGGTCGCATTCATGAGATCTTTGGCTGCCCTCGCACATCACTGACATCTTTGCTTGGAAATGAAAACAGCAGCTGCTGCCCGTCGCAAATCCAAAGTCGCTGCCCTTTGGTCAGCGTCTGTCAGGTTTGTTCATCACGGCGGGAATTTTCATGTCCATGTTTGGGGAAAACCTCCTTTCTGGCGCACTGAACTCTCATTAGTTATAAGCCCGCTTCTTATCACTGATGAGTATTATTTTTGCAACGAATGAATCGCCTGACTCATTCGTGCCCCTTGGAAAAAATTCGCCCACAATGCCAGTTTTACCTCCTATTTTTAAATTGGGTGTCTTCAGTTTGTGAAACACGTTGACAGACGGACACTAAACTGCGAAGTTTTGCTGACTGTAATCAGTGATTGTCAAAGTGCGCTGGCAGTATGCGGGCTCCCTCTAGTGGTGCGTGAAAGAATCACTGAATTCAATGTTCAAAATGCGCATAATGTGACCGCGTCTTCGACCATTTTCTTCATTCTTCATGTGTTGTTCCCGCAGCCTCGCCCGTGGGCAATGGCTACAACAAGCCGCCCCTCCCTCCGGTCTGCAGTCCTCAGGGGGAGAAGGGCCCGCCGGTCGCCATGCCCATCAGCGTGGACCCGGAGAGCAAGCCTGGTGAGTACGTCCTGAAGAGCCTCTTCGCCGCCTTCGCCACCATGTCGGAGCACAAGATCCGCGTCATCATGGCGGAGCCACTGGTGAGTCATCAGACTGTTTCGAAAATATGAGACAAAATCAAGACACAAATACAGTAGCAGAAAAAAACACACAAAATGTCAGCATAAACGGGTTTAAAAAACAAATACCGTGCACTCCGCAACAACGTGGTCACATGTACATTGTCATGTTCAAGTATCCATGTGGCGTGCACAAATGTCATTTAAGGAAAGCAATGAGTCACCTTGTCCTGTATAGTCTGCAGGGAGCTGTTTGTTAATGAGCACTGGGAGGTGCGCTAGTCGTCCGTGTCAGCATGCTGCCTTCCGGGACGTCTCCCTCTTTGTCTTTTTCCTCCCAAGGGAGACTGCGTAGTTTTGTTTTGATCTGTCGACTGCCGTCTTTAACCTGGAAAGTTGTGTTTTATCTGCGTGTTGGGTCTTGAGGTTTTATGACCAGTTGCGTTGTCAGACAGCTGTAATTGGGGTGTGCCATGAAGCTGTGATAGGTCTCAATTTGCTGATGGGCCATTGAAGGTAGTGCAGGCAGCCTGCGTTGAGACAAAAACTGTCAGTTTTGTTCTGTCACATTGATTTTAGGTTGCATTTTAAAGCTATTACTCATTATACCCAATAAGCAAATTAAAGATTAAAAACAAAAAAAGTTAAAGCCACATTAACATGATGCACGGTTTGAACTTTCAATTCGGTGATTCTTTTGTGTACCACAAGAGGCAGCCTGCGTGCCTCTAGTGCAACGTACAGCATGTTGAGAAATGCAGTTGCAAATTCATTTTCTCATTTTTGCCACCTGACTTGCTTTATTTTTTTTTTCTTGAGTTGCACAGTTTTGCATTGATTATTAAGCTTGTTGACAAAGTGATTGAATGACAAATTTTCTTCTTTGTCAATCCAGCCTCCCATTTATTAATGAAGAGGATGTGCATGCGCCAGTGGTGCGAAACTCATTAGGCGGCATTAATCCCTCATGAAAGCTGTCATCGCATCTCATGATGGAGGACTTTCATAATGCGAGGAGCCATTAACGACGCATCTTTCATATCGGTGGCAGCTTTCATACTGCTGCCTCCCTGATTGAGCTCGCTCTCATCACTCGGATTAAGATCAGAAATGTGGAATGGGTGAAACTCCAGTTTGAGAGAATAACAACTTTTTTTTTTTTTTTGCAGGAAAAGCCCTTGTCAAAGTCTCTTCAGCGGGGGGAAGATCTTCAGTTTGACCAAGTGAGCATAAAGGTTCAATACTTGAATGTTGGTTTGTCATCATTTCGTCCATTCCTTCATACGGGATATACGAAGGAAAATCGTCTTTTTAATGACTCGTGTACAAAGAGTAGGGTCTCGGGTGCATCCCCAACCTTCAAGTGGGAAATCAAACAATCAAGTCACTATTTTGCGAAATTGTGTCTGTGAGTGAGCCCTTCTGAATACTCCCCAAATTGTGATATCACCATTCATCTTATTTACAAAGCGCCCTTAATGCTTTGTTTCTCCGCCCATGACAGCAGCTGGTCTTGGTTTTAGAGGCACACTTTTCAAGCCACAGCAGGGCAACCCTTTCACGTCAAAGGCAAAAGATAAGCAGAGCTGCCGCGGCGACACCGCAGATTAGCATGAGCGGCACAGACTTTCTTGTGGAAGTTGTGTGCTGACTTGACATGATTTGATTTTGTGGGCCGCATAAAACTGTTGTTGGGGTTTAAATGACAAATGTTGTTAGTTGGGCATTTGTTCCAGGAAGGGTTCAGTCCCTACTGTGTGTGTGAGCGCCAACTGCATTTGGGATGATACCTGAAAAAGGCTCGTTGGCACACGTCCCAACAAATGCTGTTTATGAGCCAGCGGAGGGCAAGGCATGTTTACCTTGAGCCTTGGCGCAGGTCCGACGTGTGTCCGTGTGCCTGCGCAGAGAGCCTCCTTTCACGGCGGCCCACAGCGTCGCGTTTGTGCTGCTGCATGAAGCACATTGGAGCGGTCTGCGCACAGAGCCCGGATTCTTCTCCAGGCCTCGTGCGCAATGAAGGCCTCGCTTGTATAGCCGCACCCCTCCGCCCGCCAGACTCTCCTCCCTTCCTGTGTGCTCTGAACGCGCCCGTTCCTTCCTTTCCCTCACCCCCGCCCTCCTACAGTTGACGCAGGCGGCTTACGGGCACCTTGACTCCCTTCTTAGCCGTGACAACCTGGCCCTTTACTTGGAACCAAAACACTCAACCCCTCATTCACGAATCATCACTTTCACATGAAAACAAATTTGTGTTACTCTACTGTGTGAACATTTTGGCTCACAGCTGCTGTCCGCAGCGGACGCCATCCTGCAAAGTTTTGCTCAAATGGCTTTTGTATGACTAGCGTCTCCTGTGATTTCACGCCATTAAAACAACCAAGCAAGTGGCGGAGTGCGACTGTTTGCGCAGCGCTGTAAATAACAGAGTCCTTCTCATGTTCTTCTGCTGCAAGTTTGTCATCCATTGAAGTCAGGAAGGCGCTCACTGATTGTAATCTCTGATGGGCGTACGCGTCTTGCTTGGTGTTGCAGTTGATGAGCACCATGAGCTCCTTGGCCGAGTACTGCCTGCCCTCCATCCTGCGCACTCTGTTTGACTGGTACAAACGGCAAGTCGGCCTGGAGGAGGAGCTGCACGAGTACCGGCCCAGAGCCAACACCAAGTCCAAAACGTGAGATCGAGAGACGGCAAAACACTCGGCTCGATGCTGACATTGCCTGTGTGTCTGTTACAGTGATGAGCAGCAGCGGGATTATTTACTTGAAAGGAGGGATTTGGCGATCGACTTCATCTTCTCCCTTGCGCTCATAGAAGTGCTGAAGCAGGTGACTTCCTTTCCATGTTAAAGCACAGTCAACTCTCAAAACAGTGTCAACATTAGCATTTCACCTTGTATGGGCAAAACCATTTTTTTGCTATATCGAGCAAACTGGTTAACAGTACTGGATGACGCAGTCACCATCGTTAGGGGAGCAACATATATGTTTAAAAAAAAAAATCCGGGTACCAGTGCTAAAAATGCTAACTTATTAAGCTTGGGCCAGGATCAGCCCAAGTTTACTTTTAAAGATAATAGTGCTTAGTTTAGCAAGAGAATATACGCCCTGTCTCAATGATGTTCCTTATTTGTCTCCGTTGTATTCTGTTGTGTCTCCCGATGATTCTCCAGATGCCGCTGCACCCCGTACCCGACAGCTCGGTCAACGAGGTCATCAACTCAGCCTTTCAGCACTTTAGATACAAAGAAGGGTAAAGTTTTGCTTTGACTTTTCCACGAGCGTTTCTTGACCACTTTTGCGTGACCCCCTTTTCTTTTCTTTCTTTGACAGATATCACGGTCCGAACACTGGCAACATGCACACTGCAGCAGACCTTTACGCCGAGGTCATTGGCGTACTGGCTCAGTCCAAGTGAGTACATGCACTCTTATGGTATTCGGTGCTGAGGAATTCTCTCGCTGTGCCGCGGTGTCTCCAGTTCAGGAGAGTGGAACATGTTTTGGGACCTCTCATTTTTGGACATTTTACACCGTCGTACCAAACTAGGGCTGGAAATTGATGTGTGTCCAGTTGCTGTTGTTGCGGAACAAAGATCTGAAAATAGAACCAGGGTGGAGGCGCTCAAGAGCGTTTTATTAACCCTACACGGCCATGAATGAAATGTTGTTTCACACAGTTTATGCTCACAAAGACAAGATGCCGAATTTTCTCACAAGCGCACGGGCAGTCACCAAGAGTGGTGCTCATATGAACCCTTGTGATGAATTAGCAACTATAAATAGTCCGCCCGAAGAATCCCATCTCTGGCTCAATTTGAGAGGGATCAGGCGCTCAACCGGGAGCTCATCTTTACAGTGCAGACTCACTGTCTACAGTTTGGAGGGGGAGGAGGGGGCAGGGGTGATAGTTTGAGGAGGCATGCGTCTTGAAATAGAATCTCGAGTCTCCCTGGAATGGTGCCATGCTTTTATGACACTCAGGAAGTGCTGATTTCTCTGACGGGGTGACGCGTCTCACGTAGGACATGTGGTTGTGTTGATCGTCCTCAGGTTTCCTGCCGTGAAGAAGAAGTTCATGACGGAGCTGAAGGAGCTCAGGCAGAAAGAGCAGAGTCCATATGTAGTGAAGAGTACCATTAGCCTCATCATGGGAGTCAAGTTCTTTCGAATTAAGATGTATCCTGTTGAGGATTTCGAAGCTTCATTTCAGTTCATGCAGGTAATCGAAACATTTGGCGGATGTCGCGCTTGCGGGCTGTCGAGAGCAAATCCGAGCTCAGAAGAAGAAAGACAGATTGGGAAAAGATGCAAAATTCAAATAGTCAGAGAGGACTTTTCACACAGGGCTGGGTTTGTGAATTTGCTAACATTAAAAAAAAAAAAGATTCTATAGTGTTTGGAAGCTAGGCTCAGATGTCATCTAAAAAAAAAAAAAAAAAAAAAAAGATAAAATCTGTTTACCGCTTGTGTAAATGTGTTCTTTGCAGGAATGCGCCCAATACTTCCTGGAGGTTAAGGACAAAGACATTAAGCACGCCTTGGCTGGGCTCTTTGTTGAAATTTTGATTCCTGTTGCGGCAGTAAGCTACTTTGGCGCTTTGCCATACAGATATTGTCAAGTTTATCAAACGGAGATTCTCCCGTGGGGAAAACAAAAAAAACACTCTTAAGACGAAGTCTTGTGCTTATGCGACTGTCCTTGTCGCAGGCGGTGAAGAATGAGGTGAACGTTCCCTGCCTGAGGAACTTTGTGGACAGCTTGTATGACACAACGCTCGACCTGTCGGCCAGAAAGAAGCATTCGCTGGTTAGTGAACAGCTGCAAAACAAGCTCACTGGCATCTTTCATTTCACCGCTGCGCTACATATCTCCGTCGACTGGATTTCATCACACTTGTGCAATATAACGGGACGATGTTTGCCTGTGCTCCTTTTGTGGTAGACTTGTTCCACCAATTCTGTGTCTGTTGGTGAAACGAGATGTCAGGGCTCATTCACTTCATTTTCCGACATGATTTGATTCATCCCCCTTGCCCCCACGACAGGCGTTTTACCCGCTCGTGACTTGCCTGCTGTGCGTCAGCCAGAAGCAGTTCTTCCTCAACAGATGGCACGTCTTCCTCAACAACTGCCTCTCAAATCTCAAGGTAATGTGATGTCATTCAGATTAGAGACCGTCCGTCCCCACTACGTTGGCAGAATGCCACGGTGTAATTCTCCACTCGGGGTGTGATTGCGTTGCAGAGTCGAGACCTCAAGCTGGCTCGCGTGGCGCTGGAGTCTCTGTATCGCCTGCTGTGGGTCTACATGATCAGGATCAAGTGCGAGAGTAACATTGCAACGCAAGGGTGGGCATCCTCACGCTCTGTCCAAATACGTACAGTACACTACGTGCACTTGACGCAGTGCGCACCGAGCTGCCCCCCCCCCCATCTCCTCCAACTTCCCAACTTACTCTTTCCTTCATTCGTTCTTTGTTTCAAAACCATGCATTATATTTGTAAATGCAGAAACGAGTTACTTTGCTTTTGTCAGTTACCGGTACCCTTATTTGTATCTGTTTATCTGGCTATTTTCCTATCCAAACTGAGCATTATTGAATTAAAATAGCGAGCAAGCATTCACACCTGTGCTTAAAAAAAAAAAAAAAGGAAAAAAGGAAAACTAGCTTTTTTTTAGCATCGTTTGTGGTTTATTGTTGTTGTGAATTACAGCATTCGCGATTTTCTCTTGTATTTTGTCCACAGCCGCCTCAACACCATTGTAACGACGCTTTTCCCCAAAGGCTCTCGCAGTGTGGTGCCGAGAGACATGCCTCTCAACATCTTTGTCAAAATCATCCAGTTTATTGCACAGGTGAGCACAAAGCTGCCTCACGGTAACACTTCCTGTTGGTCTACTGTTAGCCCTATCTTCTTTCCTCTGATTTCATGGCAGGAAAGACTTGATTTTGCGATGAAAGACATTATTTTTGACCTCCTGTGTGTGGGGAAACCTGCAAAAGCCTTCAGTCTTAATCCGGAGGTACCAACACACTGGAAATAAGCATCACGGAAAACTGCATTCAACCTGACTGTAAACCAAGTGTCCTATCTGTGCAGAGAATGAATATCGGTCTGAGAGCTTTCCTGGTGGTGGCGGACAGACTTCAGCAGAAGGACGGCGAGCCGCCGATGCCCAACACCGGCTGCACTTTACCCTCGGGGAACACGCTGCGAGTAAAGAAGACCTACCTGAGCAAAACGCTAACGGACGAGGAGGCCAAAGTCATCGGTAAACGGAGTGACACCGTGGACATGAATTCCCTTCAAAATATAACAATGATAGAAAAACTGTTTATTTCTTTCCATATTGTTTTTACTATATCATGACTGTTTGTGTTTTTTTTTTTTTTTTTTGTGGCATAATACTTTCCGGTGCTGTTTTCTTTCTTAAAAAAATATGAACAAAAAATGTTTTTTCAGGAACAGATTCGTGGCATTTCAATTCATTCGAATGCTGACATTTTGTGTATGGTCATGGACTGAGTTATATTGGTAAGTCAATGTATTTCCTCCCCTCCAGGGATGTCCCAGTATTACTACCACGTGCGTAAGGCTATTGACAACATCCTAAGACACCTGGACAAGGAGGTGGGACGCTGCATGATGATGACCAACGCTCAGATGTTGAACAAAGAGCCCGAGGACATGATCACGTACGTATGCTCAAGATGACAGAACTCAACCACGATGTGTCATTTGTTCTTTCCACCAAACTCCCAGGTCACAATATGAGCCCTGAATCAAATTCAGTCCTGTGGCCCATTTTTCCATATTTTGGATCTAACCCTAAGATTTTTATCTGGAAAAAAAAATGTGTGTGGGTGTTAGATTAAAAAATAATAATAATAATTTACACTTTTTCATTTTTGGATTGTCGATTTCAAGTTGAAAATAAAAAGAGCAAATGATAAATGGATTTATGACACTTGCCTCAAAACCAGTATGTTTAATATGTACGCAAAATGTGTGGCAGGGGTGAAAGGAAGCCCAAGATTGACTTGTTCAGGACGTGCGTGGCAGCCATTCCTCGCATGATGCCCGACGGGATGTCAAAGACGGAGCTCGTCGACCTGCTCTCCCGGTGAGATGATGAACAGTTGGCAAAAAGGATGCTACATTTTTCCCCCCCCTCACGATTCCGTTGTAAAAATGTGTTTTCCTTGTCCATTAGACTGACGATCCACATGGACGACGAGCTCCGACTCATCGCTCAGAACTCTTTGCAAAGTCTGCTGGTGGACTTCTTGGACTGGCGGGAAGAGGTGCTGTTCGGGTTCGCCGGCTTTGTGCTACGTGAGGTCCATGACTCCCACCAGGGGCTGTTAGACGGGTCGCTCAAGCTACTGCTGCAGCTCCTCACCCAGTGGAAACTGACGGCAGCGGTGGCGGGGAAGAGCTACCACGTGGCTAGGATACACACTGCCGAGGTGCTTAAATACTTGATGGATCATTTGCTTAACCCAAGTAAGGACTTGACTTGCTTGACACTTAGTAGGGACTCAACTCGGTTGATTTTTGCCACAGTTCCCTCAGACTCGCTTGGAACTGGAAATGCATGTTTTCATCTGGTCGCCGCAATCTCTGAATCCTTGTTTTTTGTCATCCGTAAGCTGCTGCAGACAAGCTCCGGCGTGAAGACGGCGGCTGAGCGAGGCCCCCACGCCGCCGTCTTGCATGCCATAGAGGGCCTGGCCCTCATGCTGCTCTGCTCCTGCCGGCTCAGCACTCGAAGGCTCGCCGTCGCCGTGCTCAAGGAGATCCGCAGCCTCTTTGCTGCGGTCGGGCAGTCGGAGGTAAGATCGCAGGCGGCAAGGTGACGGAACGTGCTGCGCTGTTGAGTTCAGAGTCCCACGTTGTCTTCTGCAGGATGACGATAAGCCAATGATCGAGGTCATGGACCAGCTCAGCCCTGTGATCGTGGACAGCTTCGTCAGCGTGGCCGTCTCTGACACAGTAAGTTGTATGAGTCTTGCAAAATTCCATCAGAGCCTCAAATGAGCCACTGAGAACTTAGAGGGCTATAAAACTTCTGTCATTTGTAACTTAATATCACAATAGGTAACGATCCTCATTCGAAAACAAACCCTTCTTCTTTTAATTTGAATAGTGATTTCCACTTCTCATTGTTTTTGACCATGATTTCACATTTAATTCAAGTCAGCATTTTTACCTTGACTGAGTCGTATGCGAAGCTTTACGTAAATGTGCCATTTTCCAGGACGGCACATCCGCCGGCCCCCACGTGGACCTCCAGTGGCTCGCCGAGTGGAACGCCCGGCTGGGCAACAGCCACTACGACATCCGCAGCCCATCGCACGTGTGGATCCTGGCGCAGTCGGTGAAAGACCCGTGGGTGCTGTGCATGTACAGCCTGCTGCGACAAGACTACCTGCCCAAGCATTGCCCCACCGCCCTCGGCTACGCGTGGCCCTACGCCTTCGCTCGGCTGCAGATGCTCATGCCATTGGTCGACCCCAAGTGAGAGTTAATTAATCGGCTTTATTTACACAGGAATAGACAATATCAAATAACAACATATGCATGCATACAAATATAACAAAATGAACCGAATTTAAAAAGTCTCTATATTGCAGTTTTCAAAAATATTTTTTTAATTTTAAAAATTGTTTTTTGATTCTCCAAATTTGTGACAAATTTTTACATCTTAAAAAAATAGTCATTTCGAAAATATAGTGTGCTATTTCACAACCCATTCAACCTTGAATTCTTCCAATTATTTTTTAGTCCTGCATTCATACATTCAAATATTTTACAGTTTCATATTTTAAAAATGTTTTAATATGCAGCAATTTAACACCTTTTTTTACTTAAAAAAATCCCCATGAAATACTTGTTGCAGTTTGCTGCTGGCTGTATTAAAGTTTATAAAACCAGTTTATTTCTCTATTTTGTATTTTACAAAGTTTTTATACAATACAGTGCTATTTGTTTTCATTAAAACCCCGTAATACAAAACACAATACATGAACTTCATGGACAATGTGCAACACATGCTATCTGATACCAAACTCGCGTGTTCTAAATAACCTTGTGAATTTCCAGTCACCCGGCGAATGCGAAGAAGACCAGCAGCACCTCGAGCAGCGCCGACAACTACGTGACTCTGTGGAGGAACTATTTGATCCTTTGCTTCGGGGTGGCCAAGCCCAGCATCATGAGTGCGGGTCACCTGAGAGCAACCACACCCGAGATCGCCGCGGCCACGCCCGACAGCGCCGCCAGCTGCGACAACAAGGTCAGAGATGTGACTTGACTGATCGAATGTGGCGGGATCAATTACATGGCCGCAACAAAATGAAACCTTCTTGGTGCTTCGATTAAAAATATTTTTCCCCTCTTCACTTATAGAAAAAGCATATTTCAGTTATTCACATTAGGATGGCCGCAACAAAATGAAACCTTCTTGGTGCTTCGCTTTGCTTTTGCTTGTCTTATTTCCATCTATCCATTCACTATCCGAGCTGCTTATCCTCCCGAGTTGTCTTCATGCAATGTCTGTGAAGTTCAATGGAAAATGTCAACTTTTGGGAGATAAAATGCCTCGAAGGCAATGGAGTGATCCTGATTCAATACATTTGTTCTTAATAAAAGCCTCCGATTTTCTGTGATAATACGTTTATGTCTCAGGTGGTCCCAGGCTGCCCGTCCGTGGCTTGGCTCCTGAAGCAGTTGGTCCCCCTCATGAGGTCGGAGAGCGTGGAGCTGACTGAGGCTTTGGTTCTGGGCTTTGGCCGCACTAACTCCCTCGTCTTCAGGTATTTGGTAGCCTCGTTCAGCCCCCTCTGTTCAGCAACAGGGGTGCGGTGAGCTGGAAGTCAGAGCCTGATGTCATTAAAGTGGACTGACCTGCATTCATTTGGGCGAAGCAGAGGATTATGGTCATGCATCTCAAATGCTTTCGAATAAAACATTTTTTTTAGGTTGAATGCAGTTAGAGAATTCTTTGTAGTAGCTTTTTGACTGACACGACGACCGATGTTGTCTGTCTGACCTCAGGGAACTTGTGGAGGAACTGCATCCGCTCATGAAGGAAGCACTGGAAAGGAGACCTGAGGTTGGTTGGTTTGATTTCCATTAGAGCAAACGACAAGCACAACTATACAGACTACTAAGTTGTTAAATGGAGACAAGGCAAGGCAAGAGAGCTTTAGTCACTGTGTATGGCACATTCCCGCTCAATTGTGCTTTAAAAACATTTAAAACAGAGCACATCAATTAAGCAAACTAAAATTACTAAAAGTAATACGGTGCAAGAAGAAGTTTTTTTTTTTAAGTTTGAAAATGCTTTCTAAGAGCTCAATCATAAGCATGATAATAAAAGTATGTTTTTTTAAACTTGGACTTGAATTGAGAGAATTCAGTGAAGGTGCTGCTGGATAATTTCTACAGAATAAGAAGCGGCGTGAACGCCGGGACCTTCTGCGACTTCAACTGCTGCGCATTTTCGAGCTGCTGGCAGATGCGGGTGTAATCAGTGACAGGTCGGTTCCCCTCACAACAACGAGCAGCAAACCCATTTTTTATTGTTTTTTTAGTTTTATTAACTTTTTTCACGCAGTACAACCGGGGCTCTGGAGCGTGACACTCTCGCCCTGGGTGCCCTCTTCCTGGAGTACGTGGATCTGACGCGGATGCTCCTGGAAGCCGAGAACGACAGAGACGCGGAGATCCTCAGGGACATTCGAATTCACTTCAGCGCCATGGTGGCCAACCTCATTCAGTGTGTGCCAGGTAGTTGCAAACATTTTCTTTGTCTGCTTTGGGTGATGGTGGCAGAAGTCCTCACACTCTGTACTAAAGTAAAAGTACAGACACTGACAAGAAAAAAGCCCATAAAAGTGGAAGCACTGATTCAGCTTCAGTACTTGAGTAAAAGTAAAACAGTACAGACTATGAAATGTGCAAAGGTAAACTTTTTTTTTTTTTTTACCGTACAGTGGATATAAAGAATCTCACCCCCTATTCAAATGGCCAAAAAGTGCTCTAGAAAGAGTTTTGTTCACTTGGATGGTGCTCATACTGAGAAGAACAAGGCTCGTTGATGTTGGCTCATGCAGAAATAATATCTTTGCTAACATTGTGAACGGGCTAATTGTTAAGTTCGCTGATGAGGACAACAGAAAAAAAAATCGACCTTACTTCCAAACCCTGGTTATCCGACATACGGTAAGATATTGATTGGAAGAGTTGCGCAAATTGAGGTTCTTCAGGACACAAGCATCATATGTTACTGGATGCTTAATGAGAAAATTCAATTTTGGCGCTTGAGTGTTTAGGAGGCTTAAACAGTCTGCTGACTTTCTGCTAATTAATTGAGACGACAAATAAGAGCCTGTCTGGTTTCCCCTCCTCAGTGCACCACAGGCGCTTCCTGTTTCCGCAGCAGAGCCTCCGACATCATCTTTTCATCCTCTTCAGTCAGTGGGCGGGGCCCTTTAGCATCATGTTCACCCCCTTGGACCGCTACAGTGACAGGACTCACCAGATCACGCGCTACCAGTATTGCGCCTTAAAGGTAAGGGGCCTTTCCGTCTCCTTGTTAGTACACTACCAACATGGAATGGTATGGAATGCACTCGCATGTGGGCAAGGAGAGCTATAGTCGCTGATGCACCTTCACATGTTGAATGAATGGTGCAATCAATACAAACACTCTGCGTATAAATATTTAATTCATGTGCAATTCCGTTTAACTGATGTGTAGTACATTTTCATTTATTTTCCGAACAGAGTTAAAGTATAAACACTGCATCTTGTTACAAAAATGTGAGCGTGAATGTTGTTTGTTGATATAAATGCCAGTTTGCTTTATTGCAATTGCTTGCCAAACAAGCGCGTACCACGCTTCCCAAACCCAAAGCCAGCTTGACGAGGCTCGAGTTCCCACTATTGTGGTCTACATTGAGCGCTACAGAAAATGGATGGATGAGCGTGAGTACGCCTATTACTCTGCATTCTTGCAGGCCATGTCTGCCGTGTTGTGCTGCGGCCCGGTCTTTGACAACGTGGGCCTCTCTCCGGATGGCTACCTCTACAAGTGGCTGGACAACATCCTAGCCTGGCAGGACCAGCGGGTATGCAATGTTTACTTTCATGTGGACGCTTCATTTGAGACACAGTTCTTTTTTTTTTTTTTTTTTTTTTTTGCTGAGGCTCTCCTCTCGACTCAGGTCCACCAGCTGGGATGTGAAGTGGTCATCCTGCTCTTGGAGCTCAACGCCGACCAAGTCAACCTGTTCAACTGGGCCGTGGATCGCTGCTACACGGGCTCCTACCGGCTCGCCTCAGGTTGCTTCAAGGCTATTGCGATGGTGTGCGGCCGCAGGTACAAAGAAATCATCTGATGAATAATAATGACAGTGTTATTGTTATTATTATTATTATTATTATTATTATTGGTGACTACTTGAAAATTCTTCATTGTTGGGGTATTTTGACAAAAGCATTTACGGAGACATCTGACAATAGTTTTGAATTGTGGAGTTGGGGGGGATGACCCTTAAATGTCCACTTTTTCTTTGTTGTGACTTGCAGAAACTACCCAAGCGATATAGTGACGCTGCTCAATCTGGTCCTCTTCAAGGCATCCGATGCCAGCAGAGAGATTTATGAAATTTCTATGCAACTGATGCAGGTGAGATAAAGACACGCCTCCTCACAAGTCCTTAGTTGAGCATTGGTGTGACGAGTACACTCTTCCCGTTCTCCTGTTTTGGAGTAGATTCTCGAGGCCAGGCTGTTTGTGGACTCCAAGAAGATGGCTGGGCAGAAGCCTAACGGCATCCTTTACGGCACTCACGCTGGGTTGCCGCCTCTCTACAGCATCTCGCTCCCTCAGCTCTCCAGCCAGTTGGCCAGGATGTATCCTGAACTCACGCTCCCGCTTTTTTCAGGTGGTGTAGAAAGTCTTGTTTGGATGCATGTCTTGTTTGTGTTTGTTTGCTACAAATAATGAACCGCTGTAATACTTGCAGAACTGTCCTCTTTATTGAACCAGGGGTAGGCAAAGTATGACCCGCAAGTAACATAGAGTCCACAGAGCTGTTCTAACATTATCAAGAACATAATGTAATATTTGTTGAGTAATGTAAAAAAAACCCGATTTATTCATTTATTTTCTTATTGTATATGTTGTGTTATTGTGCATAATTTCTCTTTTTGTTGCCTCATCTATTTATGACCTGGTCCATTTGTTTGATTTGAAGTATCAAAGGTGGCCCTTGTTGAGTACATTTTGCCCAGCCTTGCGCCGCATGCAGCTTACTCGGATAGGAGTGTGATGTTCCTCTGAGGATTTATTTATGTGTGCTCCAGAGGTTAGCCAGAGGTTCCCCAGCACCCACCCCAACGGGAGACAGATCATGCTGACTTATCTCCTACCCTGGCTCAGCAACATAGAGCTGGTAGATAGCGGCCTGCTGCTCCCGGCCTTCACGCCGTCTTCCTCCTCCGACGACTCCTCTACAAGGGGGCGCACCTCTGCCTCCCCCCAGCAGATTCTGAGGGGAACCGGCTGGGGCTCCCAGCAAGCCACGTCCCTGGTGCTCAACAACCTCATGTACATGACCGCCAAGGTAAATTCATCTTGCGGCGGTCATAACAAACTCCCCATTTATTGCGGGTGATACATTCCAGACCCAAACGCAATGCATGAAAATCTCCAATAAAGTATTAAAAAAAATCGGATAAATGTAGGTAAAAGGACAGTAAGGTCAGGTACTAGATCGTTAAATAAATAAAGGTATTTAGATAATGGAAGTGGGTAAGTGTAGGGTGGTGAAAAGAAGCTACAGATATGGGGTTCCACAGGGTTAAATTTTAGAGCCCTGCTTTTCTCCTTTTGTTTCCCTTGAATTCCATACTGAGAAGGTTTCATATTCCCTTTCATAGCTACTAAAGTTGAGTTCAGCAAAAGGTAGGTAGGGAAAGAAGATCCTTTAAAAAAAATAATAATTTGCTTAAAAATTCACAATACAGCGCTGGTGCAAAGAATGAACCGTGATATGGGCAGCTGGATATGACCATCTGAGATATTATGCCAAAGGACCTGGACCTCAAATCAAATTCCACCAAATGCGAACATCAACTCCTTGGCTGCGGCATTTCGGACTGAGCTGACGGCATTGTTTTTGTATTTGGCCAGTTTGGAGATGACTTACCAGGATCTGAAATGGAAAATGCCTGGAATGCTTTGGTGTGCAACGAAAAGTGGAGCCACAACCTGCGAACCGCGCTGCAATTTCTCATCAGCCTATGTGGCGTCAGCAGCGACACAGCGCTCCTGCCGTTCGTAAGACAAATGCTACAACTTTCTGGTTTCGTCTTTTGTGCCACTATGGAAAGCATGAAAGTTGAATTGATTCATTCCCAGGACCGAAAGAGTCGGCAAAAATTTAACTATTGAATGGAAAGTGATGAATTGCATAAATCATGGATGTATTTACATGATGGATGTCTTCTATTTAGCCTACATGTTTTTGGGGGGAGGGAAGTCTGCTGAATAGGGATTGGAAAACGATTGACATTTTGGGGAAGGTGGGTAGCGTTAGGAACTTCTGCTTTTAGCTTAACATGTTCTTTTCTATGATAATCTTCCCCCTGTGTGCTCAGATTAAGAAGGTGGTGATCTATCTGTGTCGAAACAACACCATGCAAACCATGGAGGAGTTGATTTGGGAGTTGCAGCAGACGGACCCGGTCAACCCGATGGTCCAGCACTGCGACAGCCCGCCGTTTTATCGTTTCACCGCCTCGAGCAAGGCCGCTGTCAACGCAGCGTCAGGTAACTCCTGGGCGGGCAGCTGACAAAGCACCTAACTGATTGTAAGCAAACAGGTTGGCTTTCGGACTCTTTCCCCAGGAACCGCATCGAGTGCCAATAATGTGGTGGCAGGACAGGAGAGCTTCCTGGATGCAGATGAATACAAGACAAAGGACAATGAGGAGAGGTGAAATCACAAACGTTGCGACAAATGATCAAATTTGGCACAATTAACATGATGTGTTTACCCTGCACCACAGGAACATCTTTCAAGCTTGGAAATCGGATTTGGAAATTTGATAATCAGACTTTTAAGACGTTGATTAGAAGGGGGACAAATGGTCAAATTTGTTCTGATTATCGTATGTGGGCACCGCGCAGCACCAGATAATCGTTCACGATAATCTTTGAGAAATTGCCTAAAATTGGAACTTTGGCTCGAAAGGGGAGACACACAACATTTAGAGACTTCCAAGAATCAGCCTTTTGCTGGTTTGATCAGAAGAGAAGACAAATACTCCATTTTGACAAAATATGTCCTGGTTATTGAAATGTGTGTACCCCACTGACGTGAGTGATGCGTGTCCCTCCTCAGGCTCAGCCATGTCATGCGAGCTCACCACCGCCTGGAATCTGGCTACAGCAACAGTTCGGGAGGGTCATATGATGAAGGTAAATCTAAGTGTATTTCAGCGCCTCTCGCCATCATCAATAATTCCATCACCGTCTGGCGAGAGCAGGCCGGAGGGATAAAAAGATGGCGACGGGCATCGGTGTCATTGATAATGCATAGGCACGGTGCATGCAGAGTGTCCCGGGGCTCTTTGAAAAGGCTTCTGTGAGAAATGGCATTGACGAGCAGCCAGTCTCGAGCCTTTCTTATGGGCTGAAATGCAACTTTGTTACACCCTTTTGGTTTGAGTTTATGCCATCAAGTTGTCCTTAAATGGCTTTGTTTTTAAGTGGCAACCTCAACCTCCCTCTCTAGTTTTACACCCCTGCCTAGAGGATATAGTAGAGGTGTTGCTTTGTTAGTTAGTGGGATTACGCCAAGAGTATAAATGGCACAGTACCATCTGTCTGTCCACTGAGTTCAGGTGAGCAATTTGAATCATGACTGCATGGAACTTACTGGAAATGGTCAACAACCAGATTTGGTTGAGCTTGTGTTGGCTTTAGTGCGAGACACGAGAAGAACGTCACTTCTCCCAGCCGAAACGAAAACAACAGGAGAAATAAACCTGTTTAAATGAGCATTCATGTATCTATCTAGCTGCCTAGCTAACAACATAAGATAACTAGCATCGACAGTGTTTAACCAACAAGCTAACTAGCATCTGGCTAGTTAACAGGCTGAACTACCTCACATGTACTAATAATTTAAACTAACTAGCATATTACTAGATAACAAAATAAACTAACCAACGTTCAGCTAGCGACCAGCCATTTTATCTTATCTTATTTTATTTTATCTCGCCATCTATTTTAGTTTGATGCCATAGTGCCTCCACAGGTGAACCTCTCCCCCCTTATGCTGACTGGCTGATGGCCGTGGTTGAAAGCAACCGCCCCCTTCCTCTGCCGATGCCTGTCAACGGCGGTTGCTGGGCTCCTCTGGTGGACTTCCTGCCCGAGACCCTCACCCCGAGAGGACCTCTACACAGGTCTGGACTCAGTGATACTGTACCACTTTTGATTCACTCCCTGATGATCTTTGACTTATCAAAGCAGTTAATTTCAATGCACGGTGAGGCTGAGATTAAGTTCCTGCCGTGTCGCGTTCACAAGTTTGTGTTTTAAGGACTTTTTTTCCCTCCCAGGTGTAACATAGGAGTCATATTCATGACAGAGATGGTGGTGGACCACAGTGTACAGGAGGACTGGGCCCTGCACCTCCCGCTGCTGCTGCATGCCTTATTTTTGGGTAAGTTTATACTATAATTTGTCGTCTTCTCAGAAACCCTGACTATGTGATTAAGTTAACTCATGTGATATAGTGTGTATTTTAAGTCGCGCGTAAGTTGTACTGCGGCTTTCTGTGCATGTCACACTGAGGTCAGTTAAGGGAGAGCGTACATTTTCTATACTGCTTATCCTCATTTGGATTTGTGGGTACGATGCAGCTTATCCCAGCTGACTTTGGGTGAGAGGAGAGGGTATACCCTGGACTGATCGCCAGCCAATCACAGTCCGCATATAGATAAACAAGCATAAAAAAGAATTCATGTCATTGATCGTATTCGGTCTGCCTTTGGCCCTTGCTCATGACATATCAGGGTGTGTTTATTCGTGGTGCCACTCAGAAGCACAGGTGATGTCATGGTCTTCTCATCCTCAGGCATGGACCACTACCGTCCGGAGGTATATGAGCACAGCAAGCGTCTCCTCCTTCACCTGCTCATCGCGCTGTCCTGCCGCCACAACTTCCAGGCCGTCGCCTCGGTGCTGCTGCAGAACCGCCAGCTCGACGAAGCCAAGACTCTCACTTGCCAGCCCGCCCTTCAGCCCGAGTTCATAACATCAGGTATAAGACAAAGAGAAGAAAAAAAAAAAAGGCAGAAAAAAAAAATAAATGCAGAAGTCGGCATTGGTGCGAACGTCAAGAAGGGGAATGGCTTACATTTCTGTCGGAATGCTTGTAGATAAGTCTCTTATCTGAGGTGAGCATATTTGGAGCTTGTTCCAAAAGCAATATGCAGCGCTGGGGGACTTCAAAGGTCTTGATTAAAGCATTCCACGTGGCTATTTTTACCCGTTTGCCCCAAGTGGAGCCATCTGTCAAAGCTCTAATGCGCTGCTGTGGCTTCGCAGTTCCCTACGTGGTCAACTACGGTAGGTTTTCTCCCGAGGTGGCAGAAGTACTCATACTCTGTGCTTATAGTGGAGCATCTACGTAAAAGACTCCTTAAAATGCCAACATGAGACTGAAATTTGGAACACATGCTCTTCAGATCCCCCCAAAATACTGCTGCCCACACAAAATCCCTCTCATAAATGTAGTAAACCCCGAAAAAAAGTTGGCTGTTGCGGATATTTTGGTACCAAGATTTTTTTTTCCCTAAATGTCAAGCCATTCTAGATTTTCCAAAGGGTTTATGTTGCTAAAAGTAGTACAATAACACATCCCCACGGCACATAAATACATCATTACCCGGCTTCCCATTCCTTCCCGGCCCTTGTAAAGCGCATTTGCACTGTATGTGCAATTTGACAGATCCCATCAGCGCGCCATTTCCTCTGTTGTGCCCCAGGAGCTTTTGACTTTCTGAGGGAGGGTCAGGCATCTCCCGTGCCGGACTCCGGTCTGAGTTCCTCCTCCACGTCGTCCAGTCTGAGCCTTGGCGGGAGCAGCGGCAACCTGCCCGACATCTCGGACGAGCTGGCGGCCCGCGCCACCGCTGACAAAAAGACCGGCAAGCTCATTGAGTTTTTGACCACCAGGTACCATTGAGAACCATTAAATGCATGTGGAAAGGCTTGGTTGAGAATTCGCTGCATGTAGATTACCATTAAAAAAACAAAAAAACAAACAAAAAAAAAAGCAAATACTCCCTGGAGCTCATAAGCATGTAGATTGGACACCATCTAGTGGTGGAGACTGCAGGTTGATGTTAGAGTAATTACAAAATCAAATAAAATCTTGAAACAATAATTACCTATCATGGTTTCATGTGTACATATACCCCAAATTATGATCGCGAAAACACTTACAAACACAACCCTTGTGAATAAATGCCTTCCAGATGATTTGATCTGGAAACAAATTAGCCCCCGTAGTGCATGTGAATCGTGTGAACCATGTAAAATATTTAAAAATAATTGTGGTGCGTATGCATTTTGTAGAGCACGTGGACCCATGTGGTGCCACGAGGACATTTCACCCAAGAATCATGTTTCAAAAAGTACAGCCCAGCTAACAAACTTCTTGCGCCATGTCATGTCCGTGTTCAAAGAACCTGGTAAGCCTTCCGTCTAGATCCGACCTTTCCATCAACAGAACATGTGATTTGTTAATTTTTTTTAGCACATCATTCGATGTTTTCCGACCACCCTTCTAGAATCCCAGCTGGAGCAGCAGCTGAGCAACGTGGCCCTGCACACGGCCCTGTGCAGTTCCTCGCGTCATTACGCCGGGCGCTCCTTCCAAGTGTTCCGAGCACTGCGCCAGCCCATCTGCGCGCATGCCGTCTCCGATTTGCTCTCCAGGCTGGTAGAGGTCGTCGGGGAACACGGAGAGGAAGTGCAGGTTAGTGTGTGCATAAAACGTGAAACAAAAGACATTTTATATTCCAATATCAAAATGCTCAAGCAAACCGTAATGTATCATTTTATCTTACTCAAGTTAGCTGGCTTCATGCAAACATTAGTCACCATGATGACACAATAATTTCAAGTAATGACGAGACCAGAACACCCTCTCCCCCAAACTTAAAATCTAGTTTCTATTTTTATCCATTTTTAAAAAAGAAAAATCAACTTGCGGCCCGCTGGTCCAGTGGTTAGCACGTTGACCTCACACTGCAGAGGTTGTGGGTTTGATCCTGGCTCCGGCCTTCCTGTGTGGAGTTTGCGTGTTCTCCCCGCACCTGCGTGTAAAAAAGAAAATAAAATCGCAAAGACGTTGTTTCTGCTCACCTGTCGTCTTGCAGGGCTACGTGATGGAAGTTTTACTCACGCTGGAATCCGTGGTGGACAACTTGGCCGAGTGCCTCAAGAATAATGACTTTATGGCCATCTTGACCAGGTATGCCGAAATGCAGTCCAGTAAGACTTTAGGCACAACTTGCTGTTCTCGAACAAGAAGCTGAAGGGCAAAATTCCCAAACAGGTGTTTGCTCCATGAACGCCTCAAAACTCACTTGTATTCTTTGGCATTTGACTCAGCATGACTCAGATTTGTTCTTGGTTTTGCTGTTCGGTGCTTTCTACCGTCTTTGTTACTGATTTGTTGCTTTACTGTTGTATATGTTAGTTGCTCCATGTACAGCACTTTGTGTGCAGTGATGGCTGTTTGAAAGTGCTCTATAAATACAGTTGAGTTGAGTTGATTTCTGAACGCGACCTGTGATTGCAGAGCGTCATCTCCGGATCTCCTTACCACGCTGACGTTGATGTCCAACAGGAAGAGCACGGGGCAGCTCTACCGCCCCAGAGAAGAGCGCAGCCGGCATCAGAGGAGCTCCTCCGTGCCGAAGAAGTTCGGCGAGGCGGACAGGTGGACCGACCCGCCTCGCAGCGCCACCCTGGACCGCATCCAAGCGTGCGAGCAGCAGCCCCCGGCGGGCAAAAACCGCAGCCCGTCGTCCTCCAAGGACATCGTCTCGGACCCGGCCAACGTCAACCACCCCGGCAACCTCCTGGCCACCGTCTTCTGGGTGGCCGTGTCGCTGATGGAGTCCGATTTTGAGTTTGAGTACCAAATGTCGCTGAGGCTGCTGGACAAGCTGCTGGGCCACGTGTCGCTGGACAAGCGGGAGAACCGCGACAGGCTGGAGAAGCTGCAGGGCCAGCTGAAGTGGAGCAGCTTCACGGGCCTCCAGCAGCTGCTGCTCAAGGGCTTCACGTCCGCCACCACCGTCGACCTCACGCTGAAGCTCTTCTGGCAGCTCACGCCCGTTTCGCGGGTGTCCGTGGTGGACACCTCACAAGCTATTGGTGCGTTACACCCTTCCATCGCTTTTCAACATGTGGTCCACCTGATAAACGGGGGGAGCACAGTACTCCGAGAAGTCCGCTGTGAGGGTCTTTGTTTTCTACATTAGGTTTCCCCTTGAACGTCCTTTGCCTGCTCCCACATCTTGTGCAGAATTTTGATGGGCCCACACACTTCTGTCAGGATGTCGCCGAAAGGATCGCACAGGTTTTTTTTCCCACCGTCGTTCTACACGCGTCATTTCAGTAGTTTACTATGTTAAGCAGCGTGAATGTACAAACTATGCATGATGTAAAAGTGGCTTGAGCCTGACCAGACAGGATTTGTTTTTTATTTTTACAGCTACAATACATCTTACCTGTATTTTTAAGAACAGTTGAGTTGTTTTTAATCTTGAACTAAAAATACTTTGAATCTTTTATATCACGTTACAGTAGCTTTCAAACAGATGAAATAGACATTAGAGGAATCCAACCCCTTCCTGCTTTTTCATGAACACTACGCTGCTGTATTTTCATGTTGCTGGTATTTTATGAGGTGGTCAATGTTTGAGAAGCATCTTACCTCAGTATGTCTGTATCTAGGTGTGCCTTGACGAGAAAAATGACAAGCTCTCCAACCTGGCCCACGTCATGACTCTTTACAAGACGCACTCTTACACCCGCAACTGCTTCTCGTGGGTCAACGTGGTGTGCAGGTACCTCCACGAGGCCTTCTCGGACATCACGCTCAACCTGGTCACGTATATGGCGGAGGTTTGGCAAACAGTTGTTATAAATGTTGCTAAAGTCGCCTCTTCTTCTTCTCCTTGAAATTGTTGCCTTGTTGTGCCACAGCTGTTGGAAAAAGGTCTCCCCAGTATGCAGCAGACAATTTTACAGATCATCTACAGTCTGCTGAGTCACATGGACCTGAGTGGGATCCAAGCCAAAACTTTCAACATGGAAGTCCTCAGGACCATCGAGAAATTTGCCCAGGTGAGTCCTTTACTACGTTTGATAGTTGTAGTCACAGCACTACAACCATATTCACACATATTCAGATCATCAGGCAGTCCAGACTTGATGTCGCCAGAGAGGGAAACTGCTCCCATGAGGCCCAGTTCAAGCCACGACTGATAGTTTAGTCACTCAAGTGTGGAGTAGCGTTTTTTTGTTTTGACATAAGTGGCTTTGGAACCAAGATTCGGAAAGTACCAAAATGTTTGCAGACGGGAGTGGGTGGTCGGACTCCAAAAGGTCGTCTCGTGTCAGTGCAGTAAATTTGTAGACGCGCCCGAACTATAAACAGTTCCTGTCGAAAGTGATCTGGTCTCAGCTTCCCTCCGCGGCCCTCTGCCAGAACCTCTCTGTCTCTAAAAATAGACTCCATCAAATCACACAACAGCAACATGTCAATGGTGATGTTGTGCACCTGTGCCGACTGTAGACGGCCCACTGGAGGGAAGCGCTGAACATCCTCAAGTTGGTGGTGAGCCGCTCGGCCAGTTTGGTGCAGCCCTCCGGGGACCTCTCCTACGAGGACATCAGCCGAGTGTGGGAGCGCTCGTCTAAGGCCTTGCCTGGGAAAACGCTGGATTTCCACTTTGACATATCCGAGGTGAACGGCCTTCTTCTTACACAAGTTTATGTGAGACTTCTTTCTTTTCACACGCGGAAAACCTGTCCCTCTAAAACCCCCTCCCACCCACGGCCATTATTCCAGGGTGTGGTGGGTGTGGTGCAAAATCTTGCTGAAATTCTTCAGAAAAAGGGAAACATTTTACCCACCGCACCCTTTCCTTATGTTCCCCTCAAATGATGATTAGACTAGAAGCTGAAAAGGTAAACAAAATAAATAAGTGGCACCATGCATGGGGAGAAAAAAAAGGGGTGCCTGAGTGATGTGTGTGGGAATGGAACACAGAGCTATTTGTGTAGCGCATGAATGGCAGGATGTGATGTCACATCATTGCTGCCTGTCTTTTGTGCGCGTATCAGTGATTCTTTGCCAACAGCGTGCGTGTTTGTGTGTGTAACAACACCGAGACGCCTGGACAGGCTGCTAAGCCTCTTACTACACGAGTGTTCTTCAATTTACGCTGGGGAGTGCAGAGCGGATTTTTCTCCCTTACTTACAAGACCGCGTTTGTGTCAGACGCCCGTGATCGGTCGGCGCTACGATGACCTGCGTCCCTGCCCGGTCCGAGACGGCAAGAGTAGAAGCGCGGCGGTGACGCGCAGCACCTCCTCCTCCTCCGGCTCCCTGGGGTCCACGTCCAAGAACGTCTTGGTGCCGGTCAGCTGGAAGAGGCCTCAGTCTTCCCAGGTGATGACGCTGCGTTTCGGCGAACTTCATTAAAACGCTTTTACAGCTAGGTGCAGGAAAGGAAGCGAAATAAGCAGAGGTGAAAGTTGGGAGGGAAAGGAATGACGGAGGGAAGGGAGGATGTGGGCAGGTCAATAAGGACAGTCGGAAAAGCTTGCCGACTTTAATTCAAGGAGCCTTCCCTAATGAAGTCGTTGGGTAATGGAAGGTATGTCGTTGCTAGGTAGGAAGGAAGGAAGCGAGGGAAAGATGCATGACTCTTTCAATCAAGCCTCAGTCTTCCAGCTGATGTGACTGGAAGGTTCATTTTCGTTCAAGTCTTCCAGGTTCCCGTTTTTTTACCTCTGCTAAAGAGCTTGTTGTGTAGATAGGGACAAAAGCCTCGTTGAAAGTTTCTGCTGTTTCAAACACTGTTTTTCTTCCCATCTCTGCAGAAAAGAACCAGAGAGAAACTTGTGCACGTTTTATCTTTGTGCGGGCAGGAAGTGGGTCTCACAAAAAACCCTTCGGTAAAGCTACAGCGTAACGCGATCTCATCAGCATTGAAGAACGGCGGTTTTAACTTCTTTTTTTTTTTTTTTTTTAACCGGGTAAAGAGCTTGTTGTGTAGATAGGGACAAAAGCCTCGTTGAAAGTTTCTGCTGTTTCAAACACTGTTTTTCTTCCCATCTCTGCAGAAAAGAACCAGAGAGAAACTTGTGCACGTTTTATCTTTGTGCGGGCAGGAAGTGGGTCTCACAAAAAACCCTTCGGTAAAGCTACAGCGTAACGCGATCTCATCAGCATTGAAGAACGGCGGTTTTAACTTTTTTTTTTTTTTTTTTTAACCGGTGGCAGGTGATTTTCTCGAGCTGCGGCGAGCTAGATCTGATGGAGCACCAGCCGAGCCTGGTTTCATCCGAAGACGGAACTCGAGAAGCCGACACGGTGGACGACACCACCTCGGAGCAGCAGTTCCGGGTCTTCCGAGACTTTGACTTCCTGGATGTGGAGCTTGAAGACGGAGAGGTGAGTTCACTGCGGACATAAAGTACATGCCGCAGGATGACCTTGAGAGCAGTTGGATTTTCCTCACTTTTTTACTTTTGACCCCTTGCACATTTTTCAACCGATTCAAATCATTTACATCATGATGTAGTAATGTTGTATTTTCCTTTTTTTGTGCGCTATCCAGGAGTTGCAGGTAAGTTTCTCTGCTGTTTTTGCTGTGCGCGCATGCCACCACTTGTGCAGCGTGTTTGAGATGTGACTAATTCCTGGCAGATGAAGTATGCATGTTGTTTTGGTTGTTGTTTTTGACCTGCCTGTGGTTTATACTGGAACCCTAAAATTGTGGTTGTTAAATCACATGTTTAGTGACTATGTGCATTCAATACAAATTAAGAGGTCGATTTTTGTCATTTGTGTACAATAAATTAAAAATCAAAGGCACAATGGAAGTTAGAGATTTTTTTTTTTTCCCAAGGATGACCTTGAGAGCAGTTGGATTTTCCTCACTTTTTTACTTTTGACCCCTTGCACATTTTTCAACCGATTCAAATCATTTACATCATGATGTAGTAATGTTGTATTTTCCTTTTTTTGTGCGCTATCCAGGAGTTGCAGGTAAGTTTCTCTGCTGTTTTTGCTGTGCGCGCATGCCACCACTTGTGCAGCGTGTTTGAGATGTGACTAATTCCTGGCAGATGAAGTATGCATGTTGTTTTGGTTGTTGTTTTTGACCTGCCTGTGGTTTATACTGGAACCCTAAAATTGTGGTTGTTAAATCACATGTTTAGTGACTATGTGCATTCAATACAAATTAAGAGGTCGATTTTTGTCATTTGTGTACAATAAATTAAAAATCAAAGGCACAATGGAAGTTAGAGATTTTTTTTTTTTGCCTATATGATATTCCAGAGGCTTTTTTTTTTTTTTTTTGCTTGTCGCAGGGTGAGACGGTGGACAACTTCAACTGGGGTGTGCGCCGACACTCGGTCGACAGCCTGGACCAGAGCGACCTGCACGCACTGGAGGAGAGCCACCTGTCCAGCAGCATGCCCAGCCTGAGCCGCGTCACTGGCGAAGACGACTCGGAGGAGTCCTCCTCCGAGGAGGAGGAGGGGGAGGATTCCCTCTCGGCCAGCCAAATCCTCTCCCGCTCGCAGCTAGTAGGGGCACATTTTCTTTCTTGACTTATACAAGAGTCATTCACCCTTATTTGTCACTCCCAGTTAAAGTTGACATTTTAACGGATACATAAAGGAAAAGAGAATTTTAGAAAAAATTAATATTTAACCCTTTCAGGGACAGTGGTTACTACAGTGGACAGCTTATCATGTTATCAGATTACAGGGTGCGTGAAGAGGTTAAACAGCAACGTGTTCAGTCAAACTATATCATTTTGTCCACTAGTTTAATGCTAACATGCAATTTGAAATGCCATAGATGGACTTACGGAACGTAGTGTGGATGATTCAAGGCATTTACCCACTTTTCTCTGGTCAAATGACGTGTAAGGGTTTGTTTATTCGCGGCGCCGTCTCTTGCCAACCGGATGCGCTTCATATTCGGGCTGTTCCATATACCCAAAATGCAATAGCTGGATATTTTCACCCGATATCTCACTGATGATATTACTATGGGTTCGGTGAACACGATGCATTTTTTAAAAGAAAAAACAAAATATCCATGCGTTCACGGAATATTAAGTGTGCCATCCGTACATACTTGACAGCGAGCACAGAAGTGGATGTCTGGCATATGAACCTGCTTCTTTGCACTTGAGGAATGTGGCGCCCCATCGCCCACTGTTTTAAGCCATCTCCAACGTGTCTCTTTTCGCAGGCCGGCGACCTCTCCCCAACCGCCGAGATCCATAACATGGATTCTCCCTCCTTTTGTAGCAACATGTCGGCCAACTCCACGCCTCTCAGCAGCAAAAATCCCAGTTTCGAGGTCCAACTGCCGGAGGACTCGAAGCAGCGGGTGAATAAGGGCTTCAGGGTGTCTGAGATTCTGGAGACTACCAGCTCCTACCGCTCTTCTATTCTCGAGTTTTTCACCAATTTTGCTAAATAGTCGCTACGCTCGCTCTAACTTTGGGTTCTTCCTTCAACACTTTGGGTTCTTCTTAATACATTCTCCTCTCTGACTTTTCCTCTCCTTTAAAAGAGCATGTGACAATCGTGTTGTTTTCTTTTTGCATGGTAGAAGGGAATGAACTGGCAAAGCCGGCTTTATCATAACGCTTTATTTAATAGTAGAAATTATGATGGGATCGTAGAAGGGTTTTTTCCCCCTCTGTGTGTCGCTCTGCTATAAGAGGCAATGTGTATACCTACTGCTTCTATGTGCGGGCGGGGAGAACTCCTGTTTGGGCATGCGGGACCTACACAAGGTGTACACATTGCCGGCCCCCTAAATGAAAGAGTGTGCTGGGCTGCCGGGCTCGCACTTAAGACTCAAAATCAGTTGAATTGGCGCAACAAATCCTTCTAAAGAAAGACAAAAGCCTCGAGGAGCGTCCCTGGCAAGGTTAGTGCAACCATTTACCGCCACAAAATCATGATGTTGACAGCTGTGCATGTTATTTTTGGATACTGTGAACCCTCGCTATAGAGTTGATGAGCCCAAGCCCCAACGTGAAGAGTGGACATTTGCCAGTAAAATGAACATTTTAGAGTTGCCTTAGTACACTTGTCATGAAATCATTATTTCAAGATACGAGATGACCCAACTGTCACCATACACTTCCTTTTTTCCTCCAAAGTATTTCCGACATTTTTTGGGGGGTGTTGTGTTCTACCGAAAGTACGTACATTCGCAAAGTGCACATTGGCGAGGGTTCACTGTATTCACATTTTGCTGCCTAATGCATTGCTGTGTGTATATACATGCTGAAGAAGCACGTCTCCTGCTTTCTAACAGTTTTTACAAGCAGATGAAGACACAAACGTGGAGGACACGTCGCCGTCCGTAAGCTCCCTCCCTCCCGAGTTTCACTGCGGCGACACTCTGGAGGCTCCGCCTACTCTCTACAAAGATCCGGACCTCCACAGCTTCTTGCCCAGGTATGCCCATCTGGCTCTTTCCCCAGAAGGGAAGTAATATACTGGGGATGCATAGAACATATTCTAAAGAATTTTAATGACTCGACTTCCCCTTTGAACAACTGTTGTTGAACACAATACATGCGATAGAACAAACAACAAAAATACTCCCATATTTTATTTATCCTCTGTGAGTTTTATTATTGCAGCTTAGTTGCAATAGCCTTCATCTGTGTGTCATCATCAAACTTTTTCCACTCGTGCTGGCGAAACACGCCGACTGAACTCTTCTTTGGCCATCAGCCTCGCAGAGGAGGAGCGAGATGACGTCACGGTGGGCTCGGGCTCTTCGCCGCCACCCTCGCCCTTCTTCTCCGCCATCCTGGCGGCATTCCAGCCGGCGGCGTGCGACAACGCCGAGGAGGCCTGGCGCGCCCACCTAAACCAGCTGGTGTGCGACTCGGACGGCTCCTGCGCCGTCTACACCTTCCACGTGTTCTGCTGCCTCTTCCAGGTACGCCATCAAGTCTATTCAGAGCGGGCCTCATTCAAGGGAAACGCTGACGGGATCGCTCCTCTGCTTGATTGACTCTTGGACAAGAAGACTAATTATCCCTTTTTTTGCATATCCCGCTTTGAAGGACTTTTGCAAGACACGGTTGAGGAAAAAAAATGTAGCACAAAATCAACAGGCAGTGTGTGCATGTTTACTTAGGTCAGGGTTCGGGAGGCTTCTGTAGTCAAGTTGTAGTTTTTTTTTTTGTGTATCCCCTCATAACAGTGCAGTTGTAGACAAACTGTGACTTGAAGATGGCGCCTCTTACGTGTCTGTTTTTGGATCACAGAGTATCCAGAGCAAATTTAGCTCACTGACCTGCGACGCTGTGAGTTACCTCAACGACAGCCTGAGAGGATTAGGAGCAAAGTTGCTGAGGTCGTCTCAAATGCTGACCACGTGTGCCGAGTGCCCCTTGTTGTTTATTGACGCCGACACAGTGAGTCACCTGACCTGTCAGAAGATGAAAGCTTCCATTTCAAACGCTGTGTTGTATCGAAGGTATCTGGACCGCAACGCCTGGTGTTCACTGTTCACAGATCATGTCGTACGGTCTCCTGGATAAAATGAAATTCAGCGTGCTGGAGCTGCAAGAGTACCTGGATACTTACAACAGCAAAAAGGAGGCAACACTCACGGTAAGGAATGGTAAAGCAGGCTTGAATATATCTGGTTGAGTTGCAATCAATCATTCCACGTTCTGGTTCCAAGTGGCTGAGCAGCTGTAAGGCCACCTTCCTCCGAAGTCCTGACACGACACGCCAACCCATGGAGCAGGAGGAAAAGGTAACAGACGGTTGGGACTTAAAAAGCATCACACTGTCCATTAAAAGTCCATCAAAAATCCTTTTCTGGAGATCTTTTCTGAATGTTTTGGAAGAGCAGGTGCCAGGGTACTTGATGTACGACTGATGAAAAGCTCTCTTGCTTATGTGCATTTGGAATCGTGTTTAAAATCATTTCCACTCCAACTAACCTCTCACGCTGTATCTTCTGCATTGCGATCACTGTGACGCTGTAGCTCTGTGAGTGCTTCCCCTTACACACTTTTCATAAGCTTCTTTTGCCGCATGTCATCGTAAAGGGGGCATATTATGGAAAGTTTATTCTCACGTACCGTAATTTCCCACTGGTAAGACACCACCTAATATACTGTAATAGCATCCATCCATGATCTGGTCCATTCATCTTCAGGAGGGTCGCGAACGTGCTGCTTGCCAGCCAGTCGCAGGTCACACAAAGACAAACCACCACTTTAGAGCATTCAGTTACTTAGAAAGAAGAAATAAACTGCTTAGTTGACATGGTTAGGAAAACCCTGGGAACCGTTTTTAAAATCTTGAAAGAAATGCACAATATGTTTCCTAAGCTATTGTCACTCTACATTGCTGGCATGGATAGATGAACAAAGATAAATCAATCATTTTTAGTAAAGGCATAGGGACCAGTCAAATTCAGATTCAGATTCAGAAAACTTTATTCATCCCCATGGGGTAATTGGACTTAACAGGCACGCTTTGCACAAGAAACATGAAAAACAAAGACGAACATGGGATACAGTGCGAAGGGCCTGTCGGTAATCGCCGTAAGTACAGCGCCCCGAGTGAAATTGCATAGCGGCTCTGCTGCCTGTGCATGTGGGGGGGGGGGGGGGGACGCAAAGGGACTTGCACGGCAGCCCTTTGATTCTCTTTGCTTGCGGGGGGGGGGGGGGGGGGGGGGGGGGTGACGCAAAGTGACTTGCACGGCAGCCCTTTGATTCTCTTTGCTTGCTCACTTCTGTTTCTGTCCTGTGACATGCTCGCTTTGTAGCAAATGGAATCTCTTGCTGTAAGTTGGAGCGGGCTTCTTTTTCTCATTGTCATCATTTTAATTTCATGTCTGAAATTAGCTGCTTTAGGCTGGCCTTGGTTGTTTTACTTGCAGAACCGGTGACTCTGACGCAGGGAAGAAAGCAGAGTGTGAAAATGATTGAAAATAGTGTTTTTGCACATTTGTTTTCAGCAACTGGAGCTGTGTCAAAGACTCTACAAACTCCACTTTCAGCTGTTACTGCTGTTTCAGTCCTACTGTAAGCTGGTCGAGCAGGTCTACGCAATCAGCTCTCTTCCCAAAGTAGGTACACCAAGTGACGTCTTGACAAATAAAAAGAAAAAAAAGCACTCTGCAGTATTGTACTAACAATTAAACTGAATACAAAGAACTGAACAGTTGAGTTCGACACGTATGTAGACAAAGAAGACAGCCAGAACAGAGAGGAACTAAGTTTAGCCTGGGTTGTTGGCAGAGGTTGTGGAGAGTTTTCACCGCAGGTGCATGTTGTTTCTGTAAGCCATTGATTTTGAAGGGTGATGTCAGATGAGTTTGAAATGTGAGTGATTTTGGATGATAGCGCTGCAACCGCCTTGACTTTGTGACATGTTGCCGCCTGGACCCGTAGCTCAGCAACATGTCCCGAGAGCTGAGCGACTTGAGGAGCCAGTTGAGAGCGGCGTCGTTGGAAGATGACAAAAGGGCGCCAGGAGAGCCGTGCGCCTTCAGCTCGTCCGAGGCGGCCGTGCAGGCCATCTTGGAAGTTCTCAAGAGCGGCGGCTTCACCTCGGCCATTCGCTACATTCGGGAATGCAGGTGACATGGCGCAGGGATGAAACTGGACCATACTGGGGGAAGTGGAAACCCGAACTCGGAATATTCCCCAAATATTGAAGAGTTACTTTTCCATTTCAAACGGTACCCTTTTGGCTGGGTTTGAATGTTAAGTTTTGCCCATGAATTGATCATCAAATTCATTGCCAGTCATTTTGCGAATCGCAAAATCGTTCAGAGCCATAGTTTCACCAAAAATGATCCAAATTCTCTGATTTCAGCCTCACAAAGTAAATATTCTCTGTCATTGTTGCTTATTTCAAACCTTTAAAGCATCACAAATAAACAACTTGCATTGGTTAATTTTCATTTTTGGTGCAATTATTCAGAGAATCATTGATTCTGGAAATATTTGATAGTGACAGTGAGTTTAACTTGTGGACATCCTCTGTCAACCTACGGCGTAACCTCCAACGAAAATCTTTTTGTTTCCAGAACAACGTGGCCCAACGACATTTTCGGCAGCCCCTCGGAGGACGAGGTCCAGACCCTGCTCAGCATTTACTTCCGTCACCAGACGCTGGGCCAGACGGGCACCTTGGCTCTGGTGGGCTGCAAACGGGACCTGAGTGACGTCTCGGCCAAGCTGACCGAACTCAACGGGGAGATGCGCGACGTGATTGGCCGGGTACGCGGCTACTGGGCCGTCGCCGCCTTCCTGCCCGACGCCAAGGTGTCGGGATCCAGCCTCTGATCGCAATGCGCTCGACGGCTCTTCTTGCACTACTGACGCGGCATTCACACGCAACTGCGCCCGAAAAGAGTTCATGCCGCTTCTTTGGTCACCACCGCTTTTCCCTTTCCCCCTCAAAATTCTACACACCGACATGAAAAACATTTTTGACAGGGTGCATATGGGCAAACACTCACACAAGATACCAATATGAAATGTATTTATTTTTTGCTCTTTTCTTGAAAATAAGAAACAAAAGTCCCATATCCATAAATGTTGACAGTCTTTGCCCAATACATTTTTTATGCACCTTATCTTATCACAGGCTGAAATCTTCTTGACTCTGCCACAAGCTTGGCACACCGATTTCTGGGCACTTTGGCACAATATATACTTACCGGCCGCACACTAAACAGATATAACATACCAAAGCTTTGCAATTCATCTTAAAGGGGAATTGTGCAATTTTCTTTCACACACGTGGAAGAATTTTACTGTGCAGTAAAGAATGTATTTGAAAGGAAAACGTAAGAAGGGAGGACGTATTACTTAGTGATGTGTGTGTGTGCTTGTGTACGTGTGGGATTTTATCCGGCGGCTATTTTAGATGGGAATTACGGACGCCGATTTAAATGGACTGTAGTCAAACTACTTTGAAATGCTGCAGATCTACTGTAATGCTATGAGTGCGTTATGCATTACAAAAAAAAAAGTACTTTGTATTTGGAACAGCTTTTTAGCAAATGACATTTATATTTAAGGAAAACATTATTTTTTTGAGCCTGTTACACACTTCTTAGTTTCTTTGTGAACAAAACTATTTTCAATGAATAACTGTACATAGCGCTATTGGAAGCTTTATTCGAGTCTATTTTTATCAACTTGCAATGTGACTTGCCTGCGATTGGCTGGCAATCAGTTCAGGGTGCAGCCCGCCTACTTCCCCGAAGAAAGCTGGGATAGGCTCCTGCACGCCCGAGACCTTCAGGTTTGGATAATGGTTGGATAGAGTGCGATTTGCATATACAGTGAGTAGAAGAGATGCATATTTTTAAAGATGTAGAAGTTGTAGTTGGATGTTGTAAATAGTCTTTGCCATGTCCTGAATTTGGTGTTGTGTACACTTAATGTTACAATTAAAAATAAAATGTACCTTTGTCAAATATTGTTCATTTGTACAATGAATCTTTTGGGGATACTCCAACAGAAATGATGTGTGAATGGTGAAAAATGGACTACAATTCTGCAAATACCATGCAAAAAGGAGCGTAAGTGATGAATCTTATTTTGAAGGCAAGACGTTCATAAATACGTACTGTACATTTGTATTTCGATTATTTCGCCTCATAAATCTCTTATTTTGAAGGCGAGCCTTATGTAGTTCCGGTATTCAGTGAGGCGCGCGAGATTTGTTTGGTTCACAACTAGCTTAAATGTTAATGCCTTTAACATTAACTTGAAGCTTCGACACACTTCTGTCGAGTTCAGCTTGTTTGTTTTTTTTTTTTACAACTTTGATACGTTATGTGTCATGCTGTGGCGTTCTAAAAGTTGACCTCACGCCGTTATGGTAAGTGGAGTCGAATTCACATCGTTTTGTAATTTAATAGTGGGTCGAAAACGTCGTCTTTGTCTTTAACAGCTTTCAGGCTCGTCCGTGTCATTTTGAGTGTGTTCAATCTCAATCGAGCTTCATTTTATGGCTCCTGTCCCTCTGTAGGTGTGCCAAACAGGACCTAATATTCGGGACTACTTCAGCCTCGGGAGGTGGATTTCTTCCCTTCGCGGAGCATGTATGACTGTTTGACAGAAGAACTTTGCAAAGGTAACAAGACATAAACGACTGCAAATACAAATGTTAAAGGTCCACAAAAAATTTGCTCGATGAGCCGTTTGCCGTAGGGCCTGAGGCCACCCTACATTCCGATCGACGCCAAAGTCTTCTTTTCAATGACAGCAAATTTACGAAGTCAAATAAAATGTCGTTTCCATGATGACATTCAGTCGCTGAATCATGGACGTTTACTCGACTACCGTTTCCTTTTCTTGTTTACTTTCGACCCAAAATTTATACGCCACTCCCAACAAACAACAATCCATCTTGAGGCTTGATTGGATAATTTCACAGCATTTATTTTTCTTACCTCTGAACTTGGACCAAATGTCCTTTCACTCGCTGTCCACTTTTCTTTGAGCAGTGAATTTGTAAAATGATGTGCATTGCTTCGGATAATCTACCGAAAGGAAAAATGTCAACTCACACTGCTCCAAGAACCAGAGTATATACTTGCACTCGCAATCTGAGTGACCTCCAAACAGGCTGAGGAGAGGGTATGTGTGTTTTTGGGGTTTAATTAGTTAACTAGATGTATGGGTTTTAGTGCATGGGTTAGTGATTTATATGATAGTTTCAAATGTGCTTTTTGTTTTTCTCAACTACAGTCTTCTTCTTTTCATGACAGAGTTGGGACAGTTGGACCCCGACTGGTTCCAGGTGTTGACCACACGAGCGTCCTCTAAGGAAGGAAACCTCTCCGATTCGGACGACCAAGAAGAACTTTGTCCCAACCAGGAGGCAAACTTCAAGACGCCTTTGCGCAAAACTGCCGCTGCCGATGTGACCCAAAGTCAACACTCTTCGATTCCTCGGGTGTTCAGACGCAGCTATGTTCCATCCCCGGATAATGACGACCAACAAGGTGTGGAAAATTGCATTTCTGATTTGAATCCATTCAAATGATTCAATCAAGTCAGGTCAACTTGGGGTTTTCACCCAACATAATGATTGGAGCAAGCTCCCGTCAAGACAGTGAAAACCATGGCTTGTATTTTCACTCCTATGCCAGCAATTCAAAAGCCATCAAATTGCGCTGTGTAGTGCCAATAATAACTTAAATCTGTGCATCCAACAACACTGCCGTTCTGCTTCTAGTTGAGCTTTTTTTTTTTTTTTTTTTTTTGGCTAAGTGTCCAAAATGTGCACCTTTTTTTCCTTTTAGAGATTGAACCGCTGCCGTGGGACACCAGGAGTCCGTGTTTGTTTGGGCTTGCCAAGGACGCGTAAGTGAAGTGGCGCTTCCGGTGCGTGTTTCAATTCCTGGTAAATCTGTGAAACAAACTCCATGATGTCATCACACAGGGTCCCGCATTCAGATTATGGATATGCACGCCCACGCACTCCCAACTGGTTTGGTAATTACATTTTTTTTTTTTCACCTTTTAAAGTCGAAAATGTCCTTTCTTAATGGTTTTTGTTTTGTTTTGTTTCCCTCAGATCTGCTTCACACGCCACAAGTGTCCCCAGTAAGTTCATTTATTCTCGCATAAATGTGATACTATTGACATTAGAGGAAAATGGCAACAATTGAGTTTGAAATGATGCAGGCCAGTTACGCCCAACACATCTGCGAAAGCCTGGGCGCCGACATTCACCCCGATATCTCGTGGACCAGCTCGCTGAATACGCCGCCAGCTTTGCCTTCCACCCTCATTATATGTAAGCAAGAATTTTGTTGTATTCCTACTGTATGGAAAGCTTGACAACCGCATTGTTGCTTTTGTCAACCTGCAGCGAAGACAATTGAAAGTCCCAGCCCGAAGACATTTTGTATGGGCAAGAGTGCCGTGGTGAGTTTTTATTTACGCTTTGCATGTTGCTTGATATTTTAACTATACTGTATACTTGATGATGATATTTGTCACTTTTTCCTCAGCTGGTTCGGAAACTCTTCCCTTCTCTGTCCAACGATTCCAGACAGGGGGTCGCGTCACCACAAAGCAATGACTCGCTTGAGGTTCTGCAAGGTATTACAAATGCTGTGAGAGTTCTCCCTTGACTTGTGAGTTCAATTTATCCCGTGATGATGATCGTAAATCAAATAACAAACGATAATATCTTAAATCTCTTTCCCCCATTTAAATGAATGGAAAGCAATGAATACATCCCAGCACGTCACAACACATGACATTGCGTGCTGTACCGGGCATCCTCAGATGACAACAGTTCTGTATTTCAGCAGTGGCGTCATCCAAATTTGTATGCAAGTCAGAACATGTTGTAGTCTATCACAAACCAATGCTAATGAAATGGTGAAGTTGTAATTACTTGTATTAAAAAATACTTCCAGGCCACCCAAAACCATCTGAATCTGATGCTGCCAATGAATATTGAACAACTCTCCTTCTCCACTTTACAGATTCTGATTTCCCAGAGGCCGGCCCTCATCCAACGCTCCAAAAGTCCCCACGGCGATCCCCGGAGCAGAGCAATGGCACCCGGAGGCAGCCGCTCCCTGAGGCGATCCGTAGCCCGACGCCCAGTGTTCCTGACGGCACCGAAAACAGCCCACCCATGATTTTGACCAACAGCAGTTCGGTACTGAGGCAGGTGAAGAGCGAAAGAACGAGAAGGATGGAAGAAAAAGAACACGGCAGCAGCCCCTCGGATGTCTCAATTGAGTCCGAGCTTGCGTTTTCTGAGCAAAGAGAATCTGATCAAGCGCTATGCAGAAATCCTCCAGTGGAAACTGAAGATAGTGAACTGACACCGTGGTCACCGTTGCCTCTATCAGAAATTCCAGCCACCACCGTTGCCACCCAAGTGGAAGATAAATGCCCAACACAAGCGGAGAGTCCGGTCAAAGCATCTTTGAAGTGTGCTGGATTCACCCAGAAAAAGACGGCATTTATTTACACCATTGATAAGGAGAAACACTCGTTAAAAAACAACTCCGTGCAAGGTATTTCACAAAACGCCTCGATGTATACACTTGTTGTTGTCTCATGAAGTGTACATTTTTGCTCGAATTTCCCGCACACGCAGACTCACATTTTGATGTGGTACAAATTTGGTATCAATCGAGCACATTTTGATTTGAAGGAAATGGTGAACCTAAAACTTGTGTGTTTTGGAATTCATGAGTTGTTTATTTACTTTTGCAGGGGGGTGTTGTTAGTCATGATGGACCTTCTCTGAAATGTAATGACACTAAGTGAAACTGGCCTCAATGGGCTGAATTTTCAAAACATTCTCGATTCACATTTCAGAGCCCGGTACAATGTGGAGATCGTTGCCTTTCATTGGACATCAAGAGCATTGACTTTTGTACTTTCATTTCAGGTCATAAGCTGCCTGTTACGCAGATGTCGAAAGCCAACGATGGAGCCGGCGTTTGTAACGTCGGTGATGGAAAGGACGAGCTTCAGCAACGGGAAGCTGTCGCAAAAGAAAAGCTGCCTTCCTTGCTTCGAGTGAACACGAAGGATTTGGAGATGTCGCAGCTTTGCCGAGCGTTTGCGCAAGACTTGAGTCAAATGTCCTATCCGGGCGCACCGCCTCAAGTGGGCCCGCCCTCTCCTCCTCCTCCTCCTTGCGGCTTCTCCCCGTTTGCCTGTCTGACTGCGCTGAGAGTTGCTCGACAGAAGGCCAAAAGGCAAGTCGGGCCTCTCGGTGAAGTACATCTCGATGCGCCAGCGCCGAGCGACAGTGGCTTCCTGTCGGCCGATGCCGACGTCTCGCATGTGACTGCGGCCTGCGCAGAAAAACAGGAACTGCGTCACCGGCGGACGTTTGAGTCCACACCTACGAAACAACACGAGATGTGTTTGCAGGAGGTTTTACCTGGAACGTGGACTGACACCAAAGATACAGCGCAGCCACGAGGGAGTTTCAAAGACTCGACCCACCCTCTAGTTTCACTTCAATCCAACGGTTGTGAAAGGACGCAAGAGATTGTAAATGTTTCTCTTCCCTCGATTCAAGTGTCGGGATTCAAAACGACTTCAAACCAGAGTATGCAAATACCGGCAGCCGAGCCGCAGAAAGACGAACAACCCTTTGACATGTGTGATGCTCAGCGGCAACCCATGAAAAGCGTCCCTGGTAAAGAAACTCCCACAACATCCGATTCTGCATTGAGCCGTCCAGGAAGTCTCTCTGAAAAGTGTATGTGGAAAAATAGGGATGAAAATGGTCGTGAGAGGGAGGAGACACTGCAAGGCTTCGATGGCTCCTTCCAACAAGTTCAAATTGTTCCAAAAAGTCCCGCAAACGTGAGCACGGGCACATGTCAGGCTGATGGAGCCATCAGTTGCGATCGTGATCCCAAAGAGGAAATTCCTGCGGGGTCGTCTTCTCACCCGAGCCGTCCACCAAAAGCTTCCCAAAACAATTTGCCGTTTGACAGTTACGACATAAACGAGTCGATTCAAGGCTTTCTTTGACATGTGTGATGCTCAGCGGCAACCCATGAAAAGCGTCCCTGGTAAAGAAACTCCCACAACATCCGATTCTGCATTGAGCCGTCCAGGAAGTCTCTCTGAAAAGTGTATGTGGAAAAATAGGGATGAAAATGGTCGTGAGAGGGAGGAGACACTGCAAGGCTTCGATGGCTCCTTCCAACAAGTTCAAATTGTTCCAAAAAGTCCCGCAAACGTGAGCACGGGCACATATCAGGCTGATGGAGCCATCAGTTGCGATCGTGATCCCAAAGAGGAAATTCCTGCGGGGTCGTCTTCTCCCCCGAGCTGTCCACCAAAAGCTTCCCAAAACAATTTGCCATTTGACAGTTATGACATAAACGAGTCGATTCATGGCTCCTCTTCATTCGTCAAGCCGGTTCAGGATGCTACAAAAAGTCCTGGAAACGCAAATGCAGTCGCACATCAAGTTGATCAAGCCTTCGAATGTGCCCGTGATGCGACAGAGGAAATTCCCGCAGCGTCGGCTTCTGCTTCCTGTGCCCAAAACTGCGACCGGTCCAACTGCCAGCTGACCGCCTCCCAGAAAGCTGATGTGAAGGCGTTGTGCACTCTCCTGGAAGAAGCCGGCAGCCAGTTTGACTTCACCCAGTTCAGAACCGTCAAGTTAAAACAACCGGGCAAAGAGGCTTCCGCCCCTTCATCGAAAGCTGACAAAGACCTTGAACCACACTTGCTGTCCGGGATCGATTTCGAAGACAGCTTTTGCGCAGAGCCAAATGAGAAAACGACTTCGACCTCATGTGGTACGACTCATCTTGAAGAATCCGGTGTTGCTAGGCAACCCCTATGTGCACATACTACGGAAAAAGAAGAAAGGGCTGAAGAAAGTCTCGTCAGAGTTTCCAAAAAATGTCTGAAGAAAACCAAACATTTATTTCAGGTTTTGGAGGCGAGTACTCCAGCGCAGAAGCAAAGTGTTGAGAATGATCGGTCCACTATGCGCACCTCTCGGAATGAGCAGCAATTTGTTGACGGCTACGACAGGGAGGAGCCGCTTCAAGGCTTCTTTTCATCCGCCATACCCGACCAAAGCGCTCCAAAAGGTTCTGGCAACATGCTTGCGTCTGCGCGGCAAGAGGGCTTTCGGATGGCCAGTGGCAAAAGCCTTTTGCTTTCGCCCAGAGCGATGCAGAAGGCACATTTTGTCTTCAAAGACTGCGCTGCTGAAAACGGACCGCGCCTTGTGGAGACTGAGCCTCTCATGAATGTAGCGGCGTCGCCGACTCTTGTCTCCTCCGTCGGTGGCTGTTCAAGCAGTAGTACTGCATTCTGCACGGACGGAGGGAAGAGAGAATCTGTGTCATCTGAGGCATTGGCTAAGCAAAGAAGCTTCTCAGGAATCAAACATGTTGACCATTCGCTGGGCGGATCCCAGTTCGCAGGAGGTAAACAGGTTTCCTCCGCTGCGCCGAAGAAAACGGAATCCTTGCTCGATGTTTGTCATGAAGTTGAGGAACATCCGGTATGTGACCAAGCATTTGGCAAAAGTGATTTCCCGCTGACGAGCGGGAAGCCTCGCTCGTTTTCAGCCAATGATCCCTTTGACAAGCTGGGCTCCACTTCAAAGAGTCTCTCTGTTTCCGGTGGAAAGACAAATGACGGAGAACGAGGAAATGCTGCCAACGTGCAGGCAACGGATGGTCAACTCGATCCTGTTGAGAATGAAAAGCCAGAGCATCAAAACAGTGAAAACAGTGCAAGTTCATGGTTGGAGCTGGATTTTTCGACCTGGACTGGTGGTGGATTCTCTGCCGCCGGTGGGGAAAACGCATCGGCGTCTGCAGTGGCCTTGACAAAAGCCAAACCGCTTTTGCAAGAAGACCGCGGAGCTCACCCGAGCGCAGAATTTAAAAACGGAACCTCCTCTTTACTCGAAGGTGTTGACCATCAGCCGGGCGGGTTCCGGACGGCGAAAGGCAAACGAGTTGCTGTTTCCTCAGCTGCGCTCAAGAAAGCACAACTCTTGCTGGATGATTGCTCTGAAGTGAAGGAACATCCGCTCTGTTATCCAACGGCGACAAAGAGTGAGCTCCCGTCTGCTAGCGAGAAGCCCGGGTCCTTTTCAGACAATTCACTCTTTGCCGACGACTCTCTCTTTGACAACCTCGACTGCACTCCGGAGAGTCCGTCTGTTTCTGATGTGAAGGACGCAAAAACAGCAAATGCCACAATTGTGGATAACATTGACTGTCCAAATGATCAGGTCGAAAATGGACAGTGTGATAATAATGTGGCAAACTGTGCAAATCCATCTTTGGATATCGGTTCTTCTTCTTTATTGAGTGTCGGTGGGTTCTCTACTGCCAGTGGGAACAAGGTATACGTGTCTGCGGCAGCCCTGAAAAAAGCCAAAGATCTTTTGCAAGAAGACGCCGGGGATGCCCTTAGCTCCAAAATGCAACACAGAAGCTTTTTAGGTGTCGAACGTGCTGACCTGGCAGCTGCGAGCCAAAATGTCACCGCTTCTTCCGCTGCTCTTCCGACAATCAAATTCTTGCTTGACGAAGACCTTGCAGTTGAGGAACACCCGGGCTGCTCTCCACCCTTGGGGAAAAGTGAGTTCCTGTCAGCTCGTGAGAAGCCAGCTTCATTTGCAGCCAAAAGTGACCTGGGCTCCACCTTAGAGAGTCCCGCTCTGACGCCGCATGACTCGAAACGAGGGAATAGCACAAGCAAAGAAACGTTGGGTGGTTGTTTTCCAATTGCAGGTGTTACACCGAAAAAGGCATCTTTACCCCACAAGGCGACGCTAGAAGCAGATGCTCACTTCAAAGGTATGATGGACAGTCATGATGGAACGTCCGGAAAAGAGAATCCGTCCATCGTCGGCGCAACGGCGTTCACCGTGAAGACGGATGCTCAAAACGGTCCCCTACCAAATGGGAACATTCGGCTTCATCGCGATGAGGAAAAGCCTGGAAATCCATCTTTGGATGTTGCTTGTTCTTCCCTGAGTGGCGCTAGATTCTCTGCCGCCAGTGGGAGCGCGCTACCCGTGTCTGCAGCGGCCATGGCAGCAGCCAAACATTTTTTCCAAGAAGACCACGAGGATGACCCGAGCGCAAAAATGAAACCTGGAGGCTCCTCGGGTGTCGACCGCCTCGACTGTCAAGCGGGTGGATTTCAGACAGCTGGAGGCAAACGAGTTACCGTTTCTTCCGCTGCGCTTACCCGTGTCTGCAGCGGCCATGGCAGCAGCCAAACATTTTTTCCAAGAAGACCACGAGGATGACCCGAGCGCAAAAATGAAACCTGGAGGCTCCTCGGGTGTCGACCGCCTCGATTGTCAAGCGGGTGGATTTCAGACAGCTGGAGGCAAACGAGTTACCGTTTCTTCCGCTGCGCTTAAGAGAGCGAAATTCTTGCTCGATGATTGTGATTCAGTTGAGGACCATCCGGACGATTATCCACTCGCAAGAAAAAGTGAGTTCTTGTCAGCTAGCGAGAAACCTGGGTCATTTTCAGCCAAGTCCCACTTTGGCGATCTCGGCTCGACTTCAGACATGATGGCCGCTGGAGATGGAATGTCAGATGTTCGAGTGAGCAAAAATATCCCCAAGATCCAGCTTGGAAACAAGAGCGCTGCTCCATTTGGAGACGATAAAAACACAAGGCATTATAAGAACTTGGCAAACTCCGCAGTTTCATCATCGGCTATTTGCTCATCTTCCCCGAGTGGCAGCAGATTCTCTACTGCCAGTGGGAGGAGCCTGTCTGTTTCTGATGAAGCAGTGATAAGAGCCAAATCTCTCTTCAATGACCTTGAGGGTGAAAACCAGAAGCTCCACCGCAACGCTAGTTTGCAACATGCCAAACGGGACGGTCCGCAAAATGTGGGACTCCAGACGGCCGACGGCGGAAGAGCTTCTATTGCGTCCGCTGCTCTCAAGAAGTCAAAATCCTTCTTCGCTGAGAGTCATGAAAGCACAAGTGCTAGCCGACATTTCAACTGATGTCGG
>NW_017806273.1:108275-108821 GCF_001891065.2 Hippocampus comes | reverse complement strand
CCCAATTGGCCGGTAAAGATCCGATCGGCATCATCGCGGACTTGCTTTCGGCTTCAGTTGGAAGCAGGAACTAATTGTTGTGTTATGATGATTTCAATTATTCTAGGGCAGCCTCCCTCGAAAAGAAGACTCCTAGAAGAATTTGACAGATCTCTCGACAGTCCGCGAGGATCAAATCTCTGCCCGCAAACGAGTTCTCCCAAAGGTACAACGCCGGTTTACTTTTGAACAATTCTAAGAGTAGCGTATGTCCAATTGACACATTGCAATTGTTAAAAATCTTACCAAAGTTGCTGAGGAGCAAAATTTAGCTTGCGTTCTTGGCGGAGGTTTTGAGGTCAAGTGAACTCATTTACTTATATTGCCCTTCATCACAACAAAGTCTCAACGGGCTTCACGTGTCCACAGTTAACAAATATTATGACGTTCCACCCTGTGTACTTTTTATTTGGGTTATTTTTATTCCGTTTCTTTCTTAGGTCTATTGAAGGACAGGCCCGTGTTCAAGTACAACGTCTCACTCGGCCCGAACATCACCAAGCCGCC
>NW_017806273.1:96446-108209 GCF_001891065.2 Hippocampus comes | reverse complement strand
TATGCGCCGCGCTTCGCGGGCGCCCCGCCGCATCATCGAAGAACAAGCAGCCGGCAGGGTTGACTTTGCCATTTTTCAAGAAGACTGAGGCCCGACCGAGGAGGAGCGACATCACAACGCCTCCAGCCTTCGTTCCTCCGTTTAAAAGACAGAGGACAGTTGTCGAACAGGATTCCACGAAACTCTTCTCGAAAAAGACAGAGGACCCTCCCACAACCGCCTCGGACCAAAGTATGACCATTCCCTTCTGCGGCCGCATCCCACCTACTGACACATCTTGGGGTCAAGGTAAACATTTTTCATCTTTTCGGTACGGGACACAAGAGAGATGAGCCCATGTTTTCGGTGCGTCGACAGGGACGCCGCTAGCGAACGTGGAGCTGGCCCGAGACATGCAAGACATGAGGATCAGGAAGAAGACGCGGCAGACAGTGAGGCCTCTGCCTGGCAGCTTGTTTCGAGCCAAAACCTCGGGAGCCACCAGGATACATTTGAAGGATGCGGTGGCTCGGAGGCCCCCTGCCAAGTACACCCAGAAGCAGGTGAGTCCCCCTCCCCCCCTCAAAAAAAAACCAAAACAAATCAGCCCATGAAGCACTTTCTACTTTGGTCATGTGAAATTAGGTATGGACGGGCACGCTGCTACACCAAGGCTAAGGGGTTGCTCTCGTCTGTCTGGCCCCTCTTCATTTCATGGTTGCTGCTCACAGCTTTGTGCTGTCTTATATTTATTTGGACTTTGTTGCCTTCGGTTTACAGCTGTATGAATATGGAGTGCATCGGCACGTGTGCAACATCACCAGCGAGACGGCGGAGGCTTTTCGCTTTCGGCTTGAGCTGTTCTTCAAAAAGGACGCCTTAACAGACGAAAGCGGCATCCAACTTGCGGACGGCGGGCGGCTGATTCCCAGCAAGGATGGGACGGCCGGCAAAGAGCAGTTCTGCAGGTCGGTGATTGTCAAACTAGGATGTGTGCGTCCTAGCTTTGGGCTCTGCACAATGACCGATACGTGCTTAAAAGTCCAGCGTGTAGAATTAAGCACCTTTTAGTGGTGAATTAATAGAATTCAGGGACCGAAGCTTGAAGCTCGTGCATTTTGAAGCGTGTGCTGGATGGAGTTTTGCGAATCCTTTTTTTAATTGGCCACATTTTGTGATGTCTCCCTGCAGAGCCTTGTGCGACACGCCCGGCGTGGATCCCAAATTGCTCGCTGACGAGTGGGTGTACAATCACTACAGGTGGATCGTGTGGAAGCTGGCTTCCATGGAGAGGTCCTTCCCGCAAACTATGGGAGGCCGCTGCCTCACACCTGAGAGGGTTCTGCTGCAGCTCAAGTACAGGTGAGAAGGACAAAGCCTGCGCTTGGTTGACTTATAGAATCTGTGGAAAACTCCCTTTTGAGTTTTTAGTAATTGGATCTCTGGATTGCCTGCCCACCCATCAAGTGTCAAAGTAAACAGCCAAGTAAGTCTTTAGTCAGCTGCCGAGGAGTGGGACCAAACAGTTGCCCTAATTGACACAACACTGCCCTCGCACTTCCCATTGCGCGGTAGGATGGGCAAAGATCCTTCTTTTGTAAACAACTGTCACACTACACAGAAACACGATCATGTCACTGAAAGGGGGAAAAAAAGCCCCCGAAATCACTGATTGACATATTTAGTGGACATGTTTGTCATAACAGGGCACACAAATACGTTTCAAGCAGCCGTGCCCAAGATAGTCAGTCAGCCATTTTGGTTTGAAGCAGCCATTTTGGGTCAAGTCCAGGACTGTGCTATCCTCGAGAGATGGATTGCGGGCATTGTGCTTCATATTCATAAAGCCCTTTCGAAGCAATTCCAATGAATAGACGCAACAGAGGTCAGCGTGGTGTGTGACTGCTTAGCACAGCCGCCTTTCAGTTCTAAGGTTGGAGGTTTGAATACAGGTTCCGACTTACCCGTGTGGAGTTTGCGTGTGTCCCCCAAATGGTTGCGGGACTTTTCTCCCACATTCCCAAAACGTTACAATTGTCCTCCATGTGAACGGTTGTTTGTCCATATGTGCCGTGCGCCAGCTGGGATGGGCTCCAGCTCACTTGTCAGTCTATTTCGGATAAGTCGTCAAGCGAATGGAAAATGGATGGACGGACTTGATTGGATTGCAATCACCAAATAAACAACGTGCGTGTCAGATATGACGTGGAGGTGGACCACAGCCGCAGGCCCGCTCTGAGGAAGATCATGGAAAAGGACGACGCGGCGGCCAAAACTCTGGTTCTCTGCATCTGCGGGGTGGTCTCCCAAGACCAGGTGGCAAACCCGTGTGCGGTGGTGTGGCTGACTGACGGCTGGTACTCGGTGAAGGCGCAGCTGGATGAGCCCTTGAGCGCCCTGCTTCGCAAGGGACGACTGGCCGCAGGCGGGAAGCTCATCATCCACGGCACTCAGCTGGTGGGTTCGCAGGAAGCCTGCGCGCCGCTGGAAGCGCCCCAATCGCTTATGTTGAAGGTACATGCAAGGGAACGTTTTTTGTGGGTGTGTTTTTTTTTTTCCGGGGGTGAGGGATGATTGTTCGAGCTGTTAACCACTACATAAGTAGAAAGGTGACTTGCGCTAGGCCCTTGTGTGACTGTGACCTTTTCTCCTGGCTCTGTAGCTAATTGGAACCAGTTTAGACTGTGGAATCACACATGCCGGACAGCGCCGCCTTCCTGTGTGCGGGTAGACCTTCTTCCGCATCGGGCAGAATAAGAAGGCTCCACGGCCGTGTCTTGATCTTTTTGGCACCCATTCAATAGTTCAATTGAGAATATGCAGTCTTCTGATCGTATACTATTGCGAGGAGCGGGTGGAATTGGTGCCGTGACCCGGATCATTCATACACACAAGGGGAAAAAAAAAGGCACTTTACAGAGCCGAAGCTTTTAAAACTCTGATCACGGTCAATAATCCCACCAAGATTCCTCACCTGCTTTGTGGCTGTCGTTGACACTCAGCAGAAACAAGATCTCAGATTGTTTTTTTTTAATTTTTCTTTTAGATTTTCGCCAATAGCAGCAGACCTGCGCGATGGGACACCAAGCTGGGATTTTACAAAGATCCTCGGCCGTTCCTGCTTTCTCTGTCGTCACTGTTCAGTAACGGGGGGCCTGTCGGTTGCGTGGACATCGTGGTGCTGAGAAGTTACCCCGTTCAGGTACTCGCTCGAATAAATAAACAAGATATTTGAGTGAAATTCACTTTTTTACCCCCCACTATGTGTATACATATTCAGTGGATGGAGAGGAAGTCGGACGGAGGCGTGGTGTTCCGCTTAGCCCGCGCCGAAGAGGAGGAGGAGGCGCGCCACAACGGCCTCAAGCAAAAGGCCATGGAGGTGCTTTACGCCAAGATACAAGCAGAGTTTGAACAAGAGGACATCGGTACGTCTTGGATTGATTTCCATTTCTATTCTTGTTGTGTGCAAGGTGGCAGTTATCGTGACTCAAGGTCCGGTTTCGAACTTTTGGGGCAGGCCGGACATCCATTCGGGTACCAATCACATTCGGGTACCAATCACAGAAGTGTGGTACCCGAATAAAGAAGAATACAAAAGACGACTTTTTCTCCAAACCAAATTGAACTGTGGTCATTTGCAGAAAGCAAACGTCAGCTGAGGAGAAGGACTGTGAGTCATCGGGATATTGGAAGTTTGCAGGACGGGCAGGAGCTCTATGAGGCTGTGGGAGACGACCTAGCTGGACTTGAGGTAACAAAATACTGTTTCAAGAGCACGTTAGCTCGTTTGGATGAGTAGGAAGGAAGGTGAGATGGATTGGGAGGTATTTTTAAGTGTGGGGGGGGGAGGGGGGGTGAAGACAAGTTGCGAGATGCAGGAACAGTCGATGCTATGCAGGTTTGCTCGCTTTCAAGGTCGATTTTTCTCAAGGCTTGGCCGTTGACTTGCTGCTTCCAGGCCCTTCTGAGCGAGCAGCAGCTGGAGACGCTGCGGGCGTACAGCCGCTCGCTCATGGACAAGAAACGGGCAGAAATGCAGGATCGCTACCGTCGCGCGACCGAAGAAAACACGGACGGCGGCCAAGCAAGCTGCCCTCAGAGAGACGTCACCCCTGTCTGGAAACTCTGCGTCGCCGACTCTTTGAATCCCACCGGCCACGGTGAGCCGCCACCTTTTACTATTTCACCTACCTAACAATATTCTACGTACACTCATGTCTTCCTTTTTTTTTTTTTTTGTCTCAAGTTTACCAGTTGAACCTTTGGCGACCGTCTTCAGATGTGCAGGCCTTGTTAAAGGAAGGTTGTCGATACAAAGTCTACAACTTGGCCACGTCGGACAGGAAGAAGCGTGGCGCTGTTGGGGCACTTCAGCTCACCGCCACCAAGAAAACACAATTTCAAGACCTCCAGGTGACCAATATTCATTCATTTACTTGCTTAAGTACAGGTGAAATGAAGCGGGTGGTTGTGATTCTGCATTCACACACCTAATGAACTGATTTCCCCCCCAGGCTTCTGCGGAATGGTTATCAGCGTGCTTTCAACCGAGAGTGTCTACAGACTTTGTGGCTCTTCAAAACCTGGAATTTGACCCTCCGTGCGGGGAGGTTGATCTGACGGGATGTGTCGTCAGTGTGCTGGATGGAAAAGGTCCGTGCGTCATCCTTGATTGACTTGAATTCAGCAGACTTTGATTTTGGATCTTCGGTTTTCACTCAGGCCCTTCCCCTGCCTTCTACCTGGTGGACGGCAACGTGAATTTTGTGAAGGTCCTCTGCTTCAGCAGCCTGCTTCAGGCCGGCCTGGCGGACGTCGTGAAACCCGGCGCGCTGCTAGCGCTGAGCAACCTGCAGCTGAGGGGCCGGTCCACCCGGCCCACCCCCGTCGTGTACGCAGGAGACCTCACCGTCTTCTCCACCAAACCCAAAGAAGAGCATCTTCAAAAGGCCCTCGGGCGGCTCAGGGACCTCCTGCAGGTACAGAGTGACGGCCATCATCAATGTCTGAAGTTACAGCAACGGCACCTACATTCTCTAGGCTCAAGAACATTTCTTTATGCCCGGATAAGTCGCTGAGATGGGTACTCAGAAGGGTAAAACGGGATTGGGGGGGAAGATGGGTCAGTAGGTTTCTGAATTGGGTACAGTCAGTTAGATGGGTGTGTCGGTGAGACGACTGCTTAGGAGGCTGGATGAGATGCGTGGTAGTTACGTTTGCATCCGTGTATTGTAGGAGCAAGAGAAGTTCTTTGTGTGCGCTGAGGACAAACTCTCCCAGGTGCTCAAGAGGGACGTGTGCTCTCCCGCTCTGCCTCCGAAAACTCCACCCACGCAACACGTGTGGACAAACGTAAGGTTTCTTCTCCACTTGTGCTCGGTTGCAGAATTTGTCTTATAAGCATGTTGCCCTTTACAGACCACATCTCAGCAGCCGGTCAGAAGCCTCGGCTCCTTCACTCCACCGAGCAGGAACCTTCAGCCCGCAGCCGACACTTCTTTGTCGGAGAAAGACCCGAGAAGCTTGAAGAGGAGGCGAGCTGTGGACTACCTCTCTCGCGTGCCGTCTCCTCCGCCATTGTTTCTCCCCCCGGGCCTGGCTGCTTCGCCCTTTGTCAAAAAGACCTTCAACCCTCCTCGGAGAGCCAGCACACCCCGCACCTTAAAAACTGTACACACTCCAAACCTGGTGCCTGTGTCTGCAAGTCCACCTGATGAAAAGGAGGAGGAAGCGTGGGTGAACGACCATGAGCTCGCTATGATTGATACGCAGGCCTTACGTTCCAATGAGGCACGATAACTGCAAACTGCTGCATTGTAAAAGGGAGCCACAATGTAAAAAAAAAAAAGATATATATATATATATTGTTTGAATAAATTATTTGTCTCTGTCCATATACAGTATAATGGAGGTATCTCAAAGGAAAAAAATATATAATCGGGTATATCTATATCTAGGTATACAATACAATATTACAAACACAATCAAGGTAAACATTACTGTTTTGTATGTAAAAACGTTAAAAATAGACAATTCAGCAAAGAGGAACTGAATGAAAGAAAAAAAAATGCAACGTCTCCCGCCGGTCATTAAGCGGCGCATTCGACGTAGAACTGAATGACGTTGGTGATGTCACATCCGTAAACACGGAATTAGCTTTAGCAATGTTGCAGTTAGCTGTCATCTCGCCCGTGCTTTCGTTTCATTTAATCACATAACTCAAGGTAAGCAGTGAGCACGTTTTGGGGTCGAACGGTAACTCGTAACATTTAATTTATGTGATGGTGTCAAGTTAATTGACGCGGCTAGGGGGTTAACATTGAATTGAATCGAGCTTCTTTTGCCAGCTGGCTTGTACGGTCATATGATATTATAGGCTATTTACTTTTTAATGGCTGGTATACAAGTGCACTTAAGGAAGTGACATGTTTTTTTCAAACTTAAAACAATAGAATGCCCCGCGATGATTTTTTTAAGAAAAGTAATAACGCTGAGACCTTAAGGCCTCCCACTCCACTGAATTAAAACGAGACGACAAGAAAGTGTACGATTTCACGAGTGAAGTAATAACTAGAGCTAAACGGGCAGTTTGTATACTGCTTTGAGTTTTCAAAGTTAATTCATTTTAAAAAAACTATTCGTTTCAGTAATATGCAAACAAAAAAAAACTATGATCACAACGTAATTATTTTTGACAATGGTAGATGACGTAATTGCTCGTTATATTTATCCATCGTACGCCTCCCCAACAAGAGGCTACCATGTTTCGCTGCCATCTTTCTGCTACGGATACCCGAAAGAGACAAACAGCCAATGTAGTTCCTCAAACGGACGCGTCGCAACGTGATTTTGACGCCATTGCAAACCAGTGAGCCGCACACATTTTCAAAGTCACAGATACGACAGTGTAGATTGAACATGACGGCGACCCCAAGTGGTCAGAGATATTACCCGCGCCTCACAATGCACAATTACATTAGATAAGATGGGATAATGATCAATATGTTCTACAGATGCGTGACCCTTGCAGCGCTACTTTAAATTGAAAGAGTTTTTTCAAAAAAATCTTGTGTAGATGTCTCAAGCGGCTCCCTCATGCATCCAAATTTCTGCCGATGCTCCAGTGGACAAGGACGAAATTACCGCCGAGGGTGAAGCTGTCCGCAAAGAGGCGACAGACGTCCAACGCGTTTTAAAGGAGGTGGGATTCACTAGCGCCACCTTCATTGGTCCCGCCTTCCCCCCGGAGAAGAACATTGATGACTCGCTGAGTGACTTTTACAAAGAGATCCAAGCCATTGACGATCAAGTCGAGAAGGAACGGGCCACTTGTGTCCAACTGGAAACATCATCAACAAGCAGACGTCCAGAAAAACCTCTCGGGGAAGACGACATCAGCAGAGCGGCAGTCAAGCACCCATCGTGGCCTCACTGGTACAAAAACAGGCCGTATTCCACTCACAGGGCGTCTCTTCGGTATCGCCCCGATTATTATCCTCCTCCGGCATTCCACCCAACTCCGAGTCACCGACCGTCCCGCGGATTCCGCCTGCCTTCTTTTCCATACCCGCACCGTTCACCTCCACCCCGCCATGGGAATCCCGCCGACGACGACTGGTATCCCGCTGGAAGTCGGCCGTTCTGGGGGACACCTCGTTATGACCATGGCAACTGGGGTAATGGCGACGGTGGTGCTCATGATGCCGGGTGGTTCTGTGACCCACCGCAATGTCATTCTGAACAAGATGAAAGCCAGCAACAGCGTTGCTATGACAACTTTGACAGAACTTCGCCGTTGGTGCTCGTTCTCATGAGAGGCCTCCCAGGCTCGGGGAAGACAACAATGGCGAGGTACGTCTTTTGAGATTTTCATGTGTTCCTTTTTTTTTTTTTTTTAAATGAATATCTCTCTGACAGGGAGTTGCTGGCGACGGCTCCCAGCGGCCTCATCTTGAGCACAGACGACTACTTTGCCCATAACGGCGGATACCGCTACGAAGCGGGCCTACTCGGAGACGCACACGAGTGGAACCATCGAAGAGGTGAGAAAACGCAGCGTTACTCATGAGGAATGCAAAAAAAAAACAAAAAAAACATCAAGAATTAAGCTTGTGCTCGGTTCAAGAGTTGTTGGTGTGGGCCTGCCTTTCAGCTTGCGCCGCCATGCGCGACGGCCGCTCTCCCGTCATCATCGACAACACCAACCTGCAAGCCTGGGAGATGAAGCCTTACGTCCAAATGGCGAGTAGCTTCTGGCTACAACATGGAGATGGCAGTTTCCTTTTTCTAATGTGACCGTCACCCCCCCGCTCCCCTCCCATCCGCAGGCCTTACAGCAAGGATACCGGGTAGACTTTTGTGAACCAAACACCAGCTGGAAGTATGATCCCTACGAGCTGGAGAAGTAACATTTTTGTTTTTTTCTTTCTTGAGGTTGCTTCATTTTTTAGGTCAAACAGAACACTATTTTGAGGGTTACCCTTGGGAGCCGATCCACGTTTGCTGTTTGTGCTCAAGCCTCAAGGTCTTTGAAAATATTGCCTAGGCGCCATCTGGTGGCATCTTAGTGCCAAGCAACGATAAACTCAAGAGGAGGAGGAGCTTCATTTCCATAGGCCAGCACTTTCTAATCGGGAAAAAAAAAAGTTCTGCCGTCATCTTGTGGCATCTCTTGACAACTCATTTTAGTTGGGCGCTATTGGCCCAGACAATAGTCAACAAAATGCTTTCTTTTTCCCCCCTAACAGGCGGAACAAGCACGGCGTGCCTCAGGAGAAGATCGCGCAGATGCTGGATCGTTTTTGGTCCCCCATCACCGTGGACGTGGTGTTGAGTTCTCAGGAACCGCAACACGTTCACCAGAGGCGCCAAGCCGAGTGGAGGGAAGACGGAGCCAGATAGAGCGAGCGGGATTCCGCCGCCAAAAATGTTGGAAAGACTCACTCATTTTGTCTTTGAACTATTTTGTACAGTTTTTGTAAATTGGAGAAGTTGTACTGCTCTGTTTTTTTTTCTTTTTTAAGAAAAGATCATATATATTTTTACAACGCACTGTGATTTTTGTTATTTTTTCAATGGGGAAAAAAAGCTGAATGTCAACGTCAGTTTGTTCTCACTGTTCTTTAATCCATGAGTATTTTTTCTTTTTTTTTAATGATTAGATTTTTGTTGTTTTCAAAGAGCCACACTTTTTAAGGTGAGAAAGTTCAATGTGTGCTTTTTCCCACAGATGGTTTGTGAAGCGACAGTTGAAAAGTCGATGCTCCAAAGAGTAAATTAGGACTTGCAATGTTCAGATGAGCAGTCGTCATGAAAGTACCCTGGCGCCAATGCTTGACAAACATGGTGGAATGGTCCAGATTTTTTATTTATTAATTTATTTTGCCCAGAAGCTTAACCACTCAGAGGCTGTCGAGTGTGTCCTTGAAAGCTAATACAGGACGGCTGGCGGCTGTTTGGCTGACTAGATTTGATGAGCCGCAACGTGATACACGAGAGAGCCTCACCTTGGTCTGTTGACACCTCACGGCGCCTGCATCCGACATCCACACGCGAGCTGATCATGATGACGACGATGTCGGTGGGCCTTTGTGCTCTCTGAATGATGGTGACGAAGCTCCAGTGCTGAAAAATGACGCATCATATTTGATTGTTTTTTTAGATCGAATTCAATGATTCCTGAAACAATGACATCTATAAATATTTGGACGTGGATGAAGCAAGATACAAACTTTATATTAAAATTAGATTCTTATTTTTTTGTTGTTCTTCCATGTTTTTTTTTTCAGGTCCAATGATGCCTTTCAAATTAAATACACCATTATGGCATTTTATAATTCACGTGACGGCCATTGACCAGAAAAGTAACATTTCCAGATTCTTCAACCACAAAATGATAACTTGACGACAGGTCACGCAGTTGCCTGTTGCTAAGCAGAATTGTGTTCTGCTCCCGTCCGCCAAGAGGGAAACGCGGCGTGTTTCTCCACGCTCACTCGGTTTAAAACACAATACAGAGAGAAACATAATGGGAGTGAGATTACGGCACCTATTCATTGTTTGCTGGGAAATCTATTTCTGGGAGCGCGTGTTTGTTTGCATGCGAGTGGTGGCGTGTAGTGGTCACGTGAGGCGGCTAGCCAATCCAGGTGAGCTTCGCGACTGCACCGCGTGCTTTTCTTTTTTCGACCGGAGAACACTCGTTCCAATCCGAGTCAAATTTTCGTAATAAAAGCACAAAAAAGGAACATGGGCCGTTTCAAAATAAAAGACGTAATTTAGGATTCTTGAAACTATGTGCGACATTAACGTTTCCTATAAGTACCACTTTTGGGCGAAACCTCTCTGAATTATTTTATTGTTTCAGCCATGCCGGAAGTAGCCGTTACCCTCCCAACAGTTCTCTTTACAGGTGTTAGCCGCGTTGTAGGCGAAGACGATGGCTCCCCAGCCGTCCGGCGTCGGGTAGTTGACGGCGGCCGCTCACGCACGGGGCACACGCGCGACGGCGGCTCCTTTTTCCACGCGCGTGACGTAACGTAACGCGTATTCGTGTACGTACGTATTTAAGAGCGAAATGTCGCCGCCCTGGGCTGCAGCAGCAGCAGCAGCAGGTGCGGGGCCGCCCGGTGCCAATTAGCGAGGAGGAGCGGCAAGTTGACTCGCGGCGACCCGGGCGACGGGAGCTCTGAGGCGGTTACCGCGGCGACGCTTCTCGGCCCGTTCATGGTGAGGTGGTGCAATGCGCGCTGACTAAATGATATGATTTAATCCATTGGAAAATGTCGCCATCTTTTTGAAAGAAGTGTTTCTGTGCAATATACCGCGGGGACATGACGGTGAGTTTCGACTTGATTCGTTCCTAAGTTGTGAAACCTCTCCTCAGGACGACTACGGTGAGTGAGGTTAAACAGTCAAGTTGAGTCATGGCTGCAGGCTCCCCTTTGACGGGTAAACCCGTTTGTCTGCGTTTTGGAGGGATGAGCTGCCTAGCAACCTTGACTGCAGCCCAGGTCTGTTCAATTATAATCCATCATAGTCTTAAGGATCACCGATGCTGTTAAGAGCACAGCGTGACCTCTGCTTGCTCCCGGGGCGAGGTCACGCTCCACTCCGCTGCATAGCTCGGATGCTATCCCGCGTTTACCTTTTCGGTCTGAGGTTCTCTCTCCCTGTTGCCGATTACATAAGGAGTACCTCACTTTGATGGGGAGGGGTAGGGGGTGTGTGGGGTGGGTTCCACACGTCCAAGGTCTGGATGCTCTTGCCTCCTGCGACCTCGTCAGTCGAGCGCTCGCAAGACTTTCCCAGCAGGGTCATTCAGGCGGCGGCAGGGAGAGAACAGTTGCGTTCCATCCACAGAAATAAGCAGCAAAGCTATCGGTAGATTGTTTGTAAGCAAATGCGCTTGGTGCCAGCTGGCAGAACTGAACTGTTGAAAATAACTTGTCAATGGGCCAGCCCCTTCAGCGATCAAATCAAACTGCAACTATCAATGGTAAGACGTGCTGCTTCTTTGGCGCGGGAATGGATCAACAAAAAGAAATGATTAGGCGCTGCGACACGAGACACAAGTTGTTATTGATTTCAACGGTCCTCGCTCAGAAAGGTTAATGAATGCAAAGAGGACCTTGCGCCAGGTGTTGACTCCCCGAGACGCCTCGATGCGACATCCTCAGTGCTAATTAATAGCGACCGTAATTGTTTGAAATATAATCCGTTTTTTTTTTTTGATGGCGTTCCCGTTGGCTACGCAGACGTGACGACGCCAGACGCTCGCGG
>NW_017806273.1:82397-95892 GCF_001891065.2 Hippocampus comes | reverse complement strand
CCCCCCCCCCCCGCCCCCCTACAAAATGGGACAAACGCTAAGATGTTTGCATGTGACGTTTGCAGTCATCCACCATTTGTCCACCAAAGAACGTCGTATCCGAGCAATAAGGGAGATGGCGCGCACGCTGCGTGCGGGGGGCCGCGTCATGATCTACGTGTGGGCCATGGAGCAGAAGCGCCGCAAGTTTGAGAAGCAGGACATCTTTGTGCCGTGGAACCCCAACCCCCGCTCGCCTGATGTGGGACCCCCGTCGCCGCCTCCGGGCCGGGCGACCGCCCAAAGCGCAGGCGACGACGGCGACAAGCACAGGAAGGTCCGAAGCACATCATCCGTGGCCGACGGGGCGCCGCACAGACTCTGGTTCTTCTCCCGCTCCCTGGACTCGGTCCTGGACTTCGGGAGCTTGTCCGTCTCCCGCTCGTCGTCCCGGGAGCTCAGCAGTTTATCGGGCGGCGCGGCGGGCCCGTGGGGCCCGGGACGGGCCCTCATCGAGCACTTCTCCAGCTTCTTTTCTCCGCCTTCCACGGTCGGGTCCGAGGAGGACGTCTTCGGCTCCGGCGCCGATCTGCACAAGGAGCCCGAAGATGTCAAAGAGGAGCGCGGTGGCGCCGGCGGCGCGGCCCTGGCGCCGGAGTGCGGCGCCCTGGCTCTGCCCGACCTGGTCCCTTTCCAGAGGGAGCGCTCCGGGCGGGAAAGCGCGGCGACCGACGGTTCCTGCCTGAGGTACTATCACGTGTTCAGGGAGGGCGAGCTGGCCCAGCTCATCGCCGATCACGTGGCCCAACTCCGCGTCCGCCACGCCTACTTCGACCACGCCAACTGGTGCGTGGTGGCCGAGAAGGTGGAGCCCGGCAAAATCTGATCGGATTCTTTTTTTTAGTTTTCTATTTTGCCATTTTTATTGTCTGCCTCCGACTTTTAGCACTGAAATCTCAGTTTTTAACTTTCACTTGATGATTCCATGAACTCTCTGTTTTGACTTTTTTTTTTGATGATTTTAGGAGTTTACCGTTTTACAAACACAAAAGTTATTCCGTGGCTACAACGCACGACTGTTCATATTTATCTTATTTTTTCGAATAATTTTGAGGGTGTTGGATAGACCCGATTTTAAATTGTCCAACAAAGCCCCAAACAGATTTCGCAACAAGGCAATCTTGCAGAAAATGCTCAACGTGGACACTATTTATTTATTATTATTATTTTAAATCTGTCGGAATTGAAACTTTAAGAACGTGGTTGGCGAAGATGAATCTAAAAATCTTTGGGGTTTTGCTCATGGAAGTGGCACAAGTCAATATATTAGGCACACTGGGAGAGCCAAAGCAATAATGCTCATGAAGGCTAAAATCTATACACACACTATAGAAAACTGCTGCAATATTACCGTAGACGAAACGCACAAATATTGAGTGGGGAAATTCGCGGGGGAAAGAAAGATCTGCGTGCGAGTTCTATGGCACTGAATCCCACCCTTTTTGTATTTTTTTATTTTTTTAATCTTTTTTTTAAATTTTAAAGAGGTGATGAGGATTCCTTAAGTCTTACAAACGAGAAACGTTACTCTGAAGCTGCAATGCAGAGTTGTTTGATTATGATTTTTTTTTTTAATTTGGGCATTTGTCAGACTGACACACTTTTAAAAAAAATAATAAAACACCCAGAATAAAATGCAACATCAATAGTGACCACTTTATTTCTCTATTAAGGCATGATCAAAATGTTTCATCTACAATCTAAAAAAAGAAGGGGGAAAAACAGTATTACAGTTATTAGACCCCGAAAGAAAAGTATGACTATTACTACTACAGAATTCTGGATTTGATCACGAATTCTCTGCTTGGGGTACACACAAATGTTACACAAAATTGTACCACACTTTTGGCAGAAAATGCAATGAAGACATAGCTTAAAGAAAAAAGAAGTCAGTGCTAAAGAAATGCGAGTGGGCACAAGTCAAAACATTTGGCACACCGGCAGGATCAAAGCAATAATGCTCAAAAGATGACAACAAATATCTGAAAATGAAAACAGAAATTAGATGGAAAAGAATACAAGTTCAGAGAAAAATACTTAAAAAAAAAAGCACAAATTTTGGACCTTTTTTTTTAAAATGAATGTTTGTCTGCCTCTTGCGTTTTAACAGCTCAGCTTTGAGCGTGGCTGTCAAGGCAGAAGTTCGTCCGTGGCTGCAAAGCACGACTGTTCCTTTTTATTGACACAAAGAAAATCTTCAAATCGTCGTGTGGAAACAAAGTGTTGGTTCCAGTTGTTGTTGTCGTCCGCGATAGAAACGTAATTTGTTTGTTTGGTTGTTTGTGGTTGCGACAACTTGCCGCCCCCCCCCCCCCACACCCCCGCACTGTGCTTTGACCCGTCGCATGTGTGCGAGGCAATGAAGTCGCAGACGCGTCGCCGCGTCCTCGTCGTCCTTACAAGCAGAAAAACTGCGCTCGCCCGCTTCTCATACTGTGAATCGACGTTGTCGCGCATTGTGATTTACATGGAAACTTGAAACATTGTGCCAAGGAAGTGTGTTTGTGCTGTCAACGCTGTCTGACTTTTTTTTCGTGAATAAAAGGTTTTGTGCTGAGCGTTGTGGAGTCTCAGAGTAGTTTTGGCACATCATTGAGGCAACGGCTTCTGACGTCACTCATCTGAAATCTCATTCATTCAGTTTTCATTCTAAGGTTTGAATGATGAGCACAGGCCAACACTTGAATTAAATACATTTTGTTGCCAATCCGTTCTGGTTTTGGGACGTAGCGTCGTCAAAGAACCGCATTCGAAGCTTGCAGGATGGCTGCCTTGTCAGCCGTTGCGCTGCGAATTAATTTTTTTTATTTTTTGCGTTCTCCAAGGAAGAAGATGAAACCTTACGGATGGGAATGCCGTCTAAATCAGCGGTCCCCAACCCTTTTTGCCCTACGGACCGGTTTAATGTCAGACAATATTTTCAGGGACCGGCCCTTAAGGTGTTGTAGATAAATACAACAAAATAATATATGACCGGCATGAAAACTGGTGTTTTTTTAAACATCATAATAAACACGAATCATGACACGAGGAACGTCCTAGTTGGCCGCAATCTTCTCTGGTCGTTATGGTAACATTTCAACTTGACTTCAAAATACACGAACAAAGTGCATGAAAAATACGTCCCGTCTGCGGGCCACTTCCAAAACGCTCAGCAACTAGCGGCGCAATTTGGCGCCCCCTCCAGCAGAGGGCACCAAAGGCGACCACCTGGAGCCGGCCCTGCATGCAGCGTTTTCATCGCACAAATGGACTGGGAAACAAGTACAGTATGTTGTTGTTTTTTTTTTTTTTGGGGCGGGGGTGTTACTTAGGAATCAGGGAATCGGGCGCTAATCGAATAACTGGAAAATGAATTGTGCCCGTTCTGTTCCTTGAAGATCCTAACCGTTACCGCCGAGAGTTCAACATGAAGCAGTTTGATCGTTGGTGTTCTGACGCCACCTATTGGCGATTGTTGGCCGGAACCAATTATCGCGGATAAAGGTCCACCCGACCCTAGTTGCCGTGCACATTTATTGGCGCACATTTTTTGTAAGCTCTGCGGAGCCATTTTTGTAAGAACATAATAGTGCCAAGAACCGACCGGATGAGGTAAGACGACGACGACGACGAGCAGGGTTTCGGCGAAGGTTAGCCCCTGGTGGGTGTGAGCCCACGAGGTTTGTGTGTATTTATGTTAAATCAATTGTCTTTATGGTTTTGTCTTTTATTTGGTTTGTAATGCACTTGTTTGTATGTTTCATGTTCGTGGAAGCAGTTGTCATGGGTTGCCAGGAATAAAACCCTTTATTCTCAAGCGAACGTCGAACGTCGTGTCAGTCACTCATGCCGCATCCTGAGGGCGCTAACTAACCCTAGTTAAAAACTATACGTTGAAACCAAAATCTCAAACTGAAACCCTATGAGAGAAAAAAAAAAAAACTTCCTTTGGATTCAAACGTTATTTTGTCACACCAACTGGGTTCGGGGTTCAAGCAGAAGTTTGACATGCAGGTTAGGGCTTCAGATTAGGTTTTCACACCAGGGTTAGAGGTTCAAGTCAAGGTTGGCATTTCAACTTGTTTCCCCAATGCAGGCCCGATACCCTCATGTGAAACCCGAAGCTCTGCTGAAAACCCCAACCTTCGCTTTAACACATCAACCATGTCCCGAATCCGTCATTGTCACTCGGCGCATCGTTAGAAACCCAAACTGAAATACATTTTGGAAACCCTAATCTCATTTTGACACCGAAATTTGAACATCCGCACTTAAAAGTCAGTTGAGTGCAGACTGCCAGAAAGGCTTGTCATGAAAGGTGGCTACGGTTCCTCTTTCGGGCCTCCATCGGCGGATTGTTTGACCTTTGTACCAAAGTGGGCCCCTTGCCCGTCCAACGTCACCTTCAACTGCCGTGGGTCGCATACACGAATTCCAGGGTGGTTGCTCAGCTGTCAATTACAAGGTCGCGCAATTGCAACACGGCAAAGAAAACGTGCGCACTCGTCCCCTCGGACGGGGAGGAATTTGCGGCTCGGTTGCGAGTGCCGGCGGAGCGAGTTGCCGCACGCCGTTGTGTTGTTGTTGTTGCGCTCCATTCATTTGGAGCGTGCGCGTGCGTGTGTGTATCCAGCATTCCTGGTGTGTGCACATATCTGACAGAGGGGGAAAAAAAAAACAATGAGGGGCTATGAGAGAGTAGTAACTCGCACGCACTGCTGAAACGCTCTCACACACACAAACGCTCTCTGCCGAAATGTTGAAATACGCACTACTAATGAGACACCATTGATATATTTTTTTGCTCACCTGCACTGCACTACTAAAGTGCTCCCGTACACACTACTGACTGTTTCTTCACACTCACACACACTACTGAAAGACAGCCCCTCATATCCTTACAACTCAGCACACGTGCGAAAGCAGCAAGCCGAGATGTGCAGTCAGACTGCGGTATTGTCGGAATGTCTCGTTGCGCTCGCTCGCTGCTTGTGTTACAAAACAGCTCCTCGCGCGTACATTTTTGCCGCTCTGGTGCAGCTGCAAAAACGCCGGCGGGCGAAGATAAAAGGCCACCAGCAGGCGCGTGCCGCGCGTCTCAGTGATGAGATCTTCATGGGGTGGTGATCAGTGCGTTTTGCACCTGGGCCGCCTCTTGATAGGACCACTGTCCCGGAGGTCAAAGCAAACACGGGGAAGCAGCATTTCGCTGTTCTGCGGCACACAAATGAAAGAAGCTGCCAACAGAAGTGAAGTCAGCCACAAGTGTGAGTGCGTTTAAATCCAGGTTAAAAACGACCCCCCCCCCCCGAAACTGATGATTAAGGCATTTTCAAAATCAGCTCTCCCAAAGCAGTCCTTTCATTGAGTAATTCCGGTAAGTTACTTTTTATTTATTTTCTTTGTTCTAAAATGTCTTTCAATCTTTTGCTTGTAAATACTTTTAAATGTTGCGTTTGTAATTTTGCGAAGCACATTGAGTTCCCTGGAGTATGAAATGCGCTATCGACATAAATCTGCCTTGCCTACCCCAGTGCAAGCAGTAACGAACAACAGTAAAAGCCTCAAGCTGTACCTCCATTTCAATGCTTCTTCCTTGGCCCGTGTGCCACCGAGCTCTAAGTTTGATTGTATCGTTTGTGTGTAAGCTAACTGACTAAGTAACTAAGAAAAATGTTCTGGCCAAAGGGAAGTGCAGGACAAAATGTCTCCAGCTACGCTCGTATCTGGGCCGAGCTTTTCTGTTGGCGGCTTTTGGGTCTGCACTGTTTGTTCGCTGTTGTGCTTCTTTCTTTATCGGGACCAGCGACAGACTCAGGAGAACACGCAGCTGTGTGTCCCAAAGGTACCCCGCCCTCCCCCAAAGATGGCTCCCTCCCCCACAAGCTCCATCTCCGCCGGCCTTGGATCATGCTGCCGTCTCAGTCACATTGTTCAAATTCACCTCAGCAGAGTGCGCGAGAGTGAAAATGGGGACTGGTGGAGGTCGAAAGTATCTGCATTAAAGCACCCCAGTGGTTTGAATGTCTCACTGTAGATTAACCAAGGTGAACGCCAAGACGAATCGCGCCCGTAGTCTTTCATTCATCTTCAAATATTTATTTATTTATTTATTTATTTTTTTGCGTGTTAGAACTCAGCAACTCCCTCGGCTGGCCCTTCAGCTAGCCTGGGTCAAAGGTTCACCATCGGCTTTTGGGCAGTTCTGTGAATGAGGAAAGTGCGAGGTGTTTCTTAGCCGGGAGAAGCCAAAACTTGAAGAAGGCAAAGTCAAAGCAAATCCAGGTGTGTGATTTATGGCAGCGAACGACATCACCACTTTGGATTGCGATGACTCAAACGCGAGCCTAATTTCAAAGCCGAATTCATTATGGCACAGGTGTCAAAATCAGGAGGATTTAAAGTAGCAGTCGCGAATATTTTCATTTTTCTATTGACCAAAAAAGATAATCCTGATGTGTTTCTGTGACCAAACGGATGTTCGCCTTGTTTTAGTGGAAGCGCATTGAGTTTCAGTCTAGCATCATCTTTCTCTGCGAAAAGACGATCGCGTTTGCAATGACTGGCGCCTTTTCTCTGGGACTTGAACGCATTCCCGCAGCGTCCGCGTTTCCGTGAGCGGAGTGGCAGCAGGTCAGCGTCCATCTTGGCCCTGCGAGGCCCCGCCGCTAACCCGTTTCACCGCGTAGACTATCTCTCACTCCCCGCGCAGACTATCTCTCACTCCTCCCTCTCCCTTTCTTTCCTCGTCGATTTCTTTCTCCTCCCCCTTTCCCGTCCGCCTCACAAATAGACATTCCCGCTCCCTTCTGGCGCATATTCTGAACCTGTTTGGAGTGCCGGCGAGGAAACATCAGCATCGGCGGGAGGGAGGAGGGGAGAGCGCAGACGGCGGGGATGACGAGCCCGCCTCCGAGTCACAGAGGCCCCGTGCGAGGCGGCGGTGGTGAGGGCGCCCAGCCCCGTTTGGCCAACGCGTCTCGTTTCCACTCCACAGGTGAGTCCTGCTGATGCCGTGTTACGGGACGCCGACACGAGGCTGCGTGAGCCAAGAACCGGAGGCTCACATTAGCGTTTGGCCGGACGTTAGCTCATCTCAAGTTAGCTCGTCGGTCAAGGCCACACATTCGAGTTGAGTCAATAAATCCACCTGTGATCAATGTGATTTTGTTGATCAGGTGCGCCATTAAAGTTCCTCGTTTACCCAAAAGTGGCCGACACGGGGAAAAAAAATCATAATGAATCAGGTTTACATTAACGCGGTGGTTACGTTCCAAAAAGTAGTCATCTTTCTTCTTTTTTTTTTTTTTTTTTTAAAACAATTATCACATATACAAGGCAATACTGCATTGAATGAAACCAAAGATTACTTTTTTCCAGGCCCAAGCATAAAAAAAAAAAACAAAACTATAAACATTTTCTTCAAAAAAAACTTTGACAGTTTTTAGAAATACTGTACAGCATGTTTCATTGATATTGTGGGTTTTGTCAAGGAGAGAATTTGCGTTGATTTGACCGGTTATTAGAAAGTGCCGCGAAAAAAATCCCAGTGATTGTTCTTGATATCTCATTCACTTCAACTATCCTAATAAACATGGCTTCTTTCTCATCACTCATGACTTGGCATTTCGATCAGTCTGACCATTTTTTTTCTTTGTGCTCGAGGTTCTGTTACCGACTTGCGTCCCAAAAGTAAACATGTATAAATTGTGTAGCTGCATGATTGTGCGCGGGGGTGGCGGTCCTGCCGGCGGGGTAGAGTCAAGATTCTTCAGGCTGTTGCCGAGGCTCTGCCACCTGCAGCGCTCTCTTGTGTGTCGTAAGACTGCCAGATGAGATCATTTTGCCTTGGGGGTAAAATGTGTTGATTGGCCACGCGGGAGTGCCGCTGTCTCTCTCTCGAGGAAACCCGTTACCGATGGTTCGCCGAAACGGTGGAATTCAGCGATGACCTTACCTGTCCAAGATACGCGGTAAAGACGGGGTGAGCCGAGCGGGACGTTAGCCACGGTTGATGGGCTAGCTCTTCTGACGGATGGCACTAAATCACCCGCTGCGAAGAAGAGCCGTCGGATTCCTCTGTAGAGTGATGTCACCGCCGTCAAACAGATCCAGACACGAACGCCCCCCCCCCGCCTCCCCAATGCCAGATGTTCAAATCCGCGGCACGCACCACTGCAGGGATGACACAAGAGGACACTCAGAAGTTCATATGATGCGAGGCTAAGATGACAAACTGGCAGCCTAGTAATCACACACAGACAAATAGAGTCCCGAACTCATCTGTTGTTCTTTTCTCTTGAACTCTGTTTTCAGGTGATTCCAATCACACTGAGGAGCTTGGATGGCATGGACTCTCTCGCAGCCAGCAGCCGCACCCGCCCGTGCATTTTAAATCGTGACAAATTGTAGACATTAACAACAATGGAGCTTCCGCCTGAGGCGCAATTAGAGAGACATCCATCCACACGCTTGGGATCGAACAAATTGGCCTTTTCAACACCGGGCTCATCCGCAGAAAATGCTGCTAAGAGCTCACGGGACCTCAAGGGGGACCATCTGGGTGCTGAGGATTCACACTTTTTCGAACTAGGACACAACGCATTAAAGGACAAATCTTGCTTTCATACGGAAACTGTTGAGGAATTTATCCTACAGGGGCATGATGAAGACCTGCATTTACACAGCTCACTGCAGGATCACTCTTGCCCGAGCCAGAACCCGAAAGGAGAAGATCTTATCCATGGTGGTCGACGTTGCTCCCAGTTGGAACCGGTTCCTCATGGACAAAGGAACTGTTCTGTTCATGGCGCGGAAACGGCTGGGGAATTTGTCCTCCAAGAGCCTGATCAAGACTTAAATTTACTTTGCTCAGGGCAGGATCGCCACAGTCCAAACCTGAAAGGGGACGGTCTTGGTGGAGGTCCATGCTGTTCCACGTTGGAACCAGTTCTGAAAGAACTGAAGGACAGTTCTGTTTGTGTCTGTCTCAGTAATGAGCAACTTGCAGTGGATTTACATGGACAAGAAGTTTTAAAAAACTGGAGTTTGTTGAACTCAATGAAGGACTACTGTGGTCCACGTCCTGTTGAGGACCAGAACGGATATGCTCTTCTTCCTGAGGTGTCATTCTTCCATCAGTTTGAAGCAGGACAGCATCTACTAAAGCACACTTTTGTGTGTGATGGTCAAAGCAAAGCAGACATTGAAAAGGATTTACGCTTTCAGGAGCATGGACGAGATGATCTGAGCTTAGCTCATAACCGTCCACGTTTTGCCCAGGACCAGCGAGCGGATGATTTTTCTCCTGAGGGTCCGGGCTGCTTGGAATTGGTTTCCAAAGGACTCGGGTACAATTCTGTTTGTACTTACCTGAATAATGCAGAACCGGTTGAGGAGCTGTACTCACGGCAGACTGGACGAGGACATACCCCTCAAGACCGTGGCTTCTTGAGTCTATGTCGTGAGCAGCGTAGTCCAGGAGGGGATGATCATCGTCTTGAGAATCAATGCTGCTCACGCTTGGAATCGCTTACTAAAGGACTAAAGGACGCTTCTGTTTGTGTTGGCCTTGATAGCCTGGATGTTGTCGTGGAGCAAGGACAGGCATCTGGGGTGCTTGGAGATGTGCCTAAAGTTCTGGCTGTTCTGAGTTTACACGAAGATAAATGTGGTCCACCTCCTGACCGGGACCACAGAGTGGATGACCTCCTTCCTGAGTCTCAATACCGCTCCCGGTCGGAACCAAGGCACAGCGGACTAAAGCAAAGTTCTTTCTGCGTCCGCCTCAGTCAGTTTGTAGAGCATGATGGTCAAGCGTCTGTCAGACATCGAGAGTTGAAGCCTCAGAATTATTCGGCCGACACAGTTGACTTGGACCGAGAGGATGTCGTCTTCACGAATCTCTCAAACAGCCGCGTCGGTCAAACATTGAATAATTACCGCGCACACTCTTCACCCGCAGCTAATTCTTGCCAAGGGACCCATGAACTGCCCCGTGTCGTCAAACACAAGCAGAGTTCCATCACTTTCTCGGACTACGCCAAGAATCACGCCGACGTTTACGGCAGCTTGGACGATGGTGAGTCCTCGGGGGACGAGGACGACGAACGGGCCGAAGGCGACGAGGACGATGACGTGTTCCTGGAGCTGTGGCCGAGCACGGAGCGCCGAGTTCATCAACGGCACAAGAGGGAACGTGGCAAGAGGCAGAGCGACTGCAGTAGAGGGCCCACAAGAGGCGATACGTGTCGTTTCGAAGCAGAGCCAGACAGCAGCAGGAAGGAGGTATGGAGCTGCTCATTTCTATTTTACGCTTTCAAAATATACCTGGACAACTTTTTCATAGAATAAAGTTTTAGAGTTTTACTCGAGTCGCAGCCTGCTGCCGTCATCCTGATCATTGACTGTTAGATGGTCATCTCGGCTGTTTTCCAATCAGTCTTTTGCTCCTCCTGTGACAAAATCAAATGTTTGACATGATCACAAGCCTTTCAGTCTTTGCGGGGACGTGACACAACCGTCAACCGATAGATGAGCGCTCACGATTGTTCCATTTGTAGGACAGACGGACCTTGCTGTCCCCGTCCGTAAAACCAGAATTGTACCCATATTCTATGGCGTCCTCTCGTCATTTTTTTCCCAGCACAAACTGCTCCATACACTCCGCTAAAAACTCTAGAATCTAAAGAAATCTCTTTGTCTTTAGATATGACCAGGTGCGAGAGGATCCAATCCAATACAATACATCCTGGTTTATATACCGTATTTTCCGCACTAAAAAGTGCACCTAAAAGCCTTCCATTTTCTTAAAAGCTCACAGCGACTTAAAAACCGATGCGCCTTGGGTATTACGGTAATATGTCGACCCCAAAATGGCTCCTTGCTCGAGACATGCTAACAACGCGGAGTTCAAACTTAAGGCGATCGGTTATGCAGTTGAACACGGAAATAGAGCAGCGGCAAGAGAGTTCAACGTCAACGAGTCAATGTCATAACTTGCTGTTGGTTTAGTGAACTGTGTCGCTGCTTTATGAAATAAGTTTTACTGACATTTGATTGTTCTGTAGCAACGCCACTCAACAGCAGAATGTTTTGCCAAATATGTTTTCCAAATTTTCCTCAGTCTTCTGATGTCCAGGTGGCGTTAGTCTCAATGCTCTCCAATCTTTAACCCCCCACCCCCACATCCCTCACACACGCACACCTCCCGTCTCAAGACTATTGCGCCCTTGACATTAAAAAAAAAAAAAACAAAAACAAAAAACGGACCAACTTCCCAATGAATTGAACAATTGAACACCGTCAAATGATCTCTTATTTTTCCAGCTGATGTTGTAGCAGTTGAAGTTTTTTATGGCGCCATTATCTCCACCTCGTTCCCCTTCACAGGCCCGTTAAAGCTTTCATCGTGTCGTCTGTACACGAGGCGCTTATCTGCAGCGAGCCTATCAACTGGCACGCAAGTGTCACGGCTGCAGATAAGGCGCAAATTCCGAGAGACGCTCTTCGCCTGCCGTGTTGAGTTGTTTTTCAAACCGCGGGAAAAAATGTGAGGAATCCGGGTGGTTGCGTTGTAAATATAAATATCCTCATTTGTGGCACGCAGTTATGCAGCCGACCATGAGGGGGCGCCGTGTGCGTGATTTCCCCGCCGCTCTCTTGACAGCAGCTCAATGTTTCCAGAAGCTTCAGCTCCCCTCCGCGCCTTGGCCTTTTGAGAGCAGACGCATCGGGAGTGGAATGCGCTTTGCGGCAGCCGTCCAGGTAGCCTTTAGCGCCATTGGTTGAGCGACTCCATGGTGATCGGCGGGCACTCTCGCTGGGTGGCTCGGAGCAGGCGCTCTTCCCTCCATGCTCTCCCGCTCCTCATTTCCATGTGAAAGCCGACAGTGTCACCCTCACACAATGCCCACAATTTGCACCGATGAAGTTAGAGTTGGCCAGCCAACATGATAACACCGATCCGTAGCGGGATTGGTTGCCATGGCGCCAGGGCGGATGGATGGACCGATGGAGACAACAGGAGGCAGCAAAAAGTTTTTTTTGTGTCTGTGTGTGAATCAGACACCAACCTCCTTTTGGAATGCCCCCGATTCTCGGAGGCCGCGTTGCTTTGCTGCGGCCGCGACTTCATTAGCATTCAAACGTCATGAACGGATGCTGACCTCCTGCCGACCACCAGGGGGAGCCTCTGGGGTCAAACGCAGTATCAGTCAAACAAAATGGTTTTCGATTTCATAACTGCACAACACGTGTGCGTTTGCGTGTGTGTGTGTGTGTGTGTGTGTGTGTGTGTGTGTGTGTGGATAGTCACACACAGGCAGATCTCATCCTGAGCATTTGGTGAGTGAGTCCGTCCTTTTGATTTACGGCCGTGCACACCTTGGGGCCCTGCTCTCCACCGTGTGAGGATGCTCTATTTATACACGTTACGTGTGTGCATGTGTTTGTGTTTGTGTGTATATGCGTGCATTGAAAGGCAGAAAAGAGGGCATTCCATGACTGACTGCCCCCCCAAGTCTTTGCTCTTTCACCCCCAAGAGAAGCGCCAGAACGGAATGCATTTCCATGTGGACCAATTCAAACTCACCATGAAATTGTTTTTTCAAAATCTGTTTATGTTCACAAGTGGAGAGGTATCCCCCCCCCCCCAGGTAAAATGACATCTAAAACAAGAGTTCTACCGTTATGGAAGGAAATTTTAAAGGAATAAAGTCCAAATTTGGTGGTGGTGATGGTGGTGGGGGGGGGGGTCATAATTTTCTGAGAATACTGTGAAGTCAAATTTCAAGAAAAACATTTTTGCATAATTAAAATGTGACAAGAAAACGATCCGATATTATCGCAGCAAAAATCTTAACTTGATCAAAAATCAACCTGTTCCAATATGAATTGTAAAAAAAATAAACAAATTAATGAGAATAAAATCATAACCTAAGAGGAAAAAGTCCAAATTTTAGGAAAAGAAATTGCCGAAGTCACATGAGTTTTACAGCCCATATTTCTTGCGGTTGCATACTAGGCCTGTTTTGAATAAGAATTGATACGATGCTCGCATGCTAACAGAGGTTCGGGGGTTGAACTCCAATGACTGTTGGCGTTAGACAGAGGGATAAATCTCTATCCTGAGGGTTTTCACCGGCTGCAGGTGGATCTGGAACGCGCCTCCCACAAGAAATTGGGCTTTACGCTGAATCATTCTCTGATTCCTTCCAGGAGTCCCCGCAGCTCGAGCCTCCCTGGTCTGAGTCCATGAGCCGGCTGATGAAGAAGCTGGACCAGCTCAATCTGGACATCGAGGAGGCTCTGAGCGCAGGCTCCTCCCCTTCTGACACGCCCTGCACCGCACGCAAGAAACGGGTGAGGAAAAAGGGGCAAGGTGCTCAAGTTCTCTTTCTCCGCTGCTTTGTCATCATGTATTGCGGTAAACTTGAGATGTTAGCGAGCAGACCAGGACAACCCCCCCCCCCCC
>NW_017806273.1:75430-82230 GCF_001891065.2 Hippocampus comes | reverse complement strand
GGCCCCAGGCCCCCCCCCCCCCCACACACACACACATACACACACACACACAGTTTCCAAACCCATCCATGATTCAGACCGGAGAAGGCTTGTTGGTGCTTTTGGCTCTGCCATTTCGGAGGCTCTCGGGCATCGCATGACATTCCTACAAAGCTTACGCTGCATTCCTGGTCGTGCCGTCAATTGGGCCAAAATCAGTTTTCTAAGCAGGATATAGCTGTTTAGCTAGCAGGCATTGGCTCCACTTGTAAAATATTCACGTCGTCATCACTGTTGTGCTTGATGAGGTTCTTTTCCCCAAACTTTTTCTGGTCAAAGAAGCCAGTGTAGTCTTTGTGTCTGTCGCGTTGGTGCTTACATGGAGCACAATGCCCTGTGGGTCCTGAAAGTTCAGTCAGAATGCTCGAAAAAGGCCTCAAAGATGAGCAAGGGCTTTCAAAACGGCTGCCAGCGAGGGGTGAAGCACAGTGAGCAAGTGTTTGAACTGAGTTCCTTCCCATCACGGAGTGCGACACAGTCCTTAAAGCGTCAAGTGTCGGGACTGAATTGGAACTTGGTTTGGATTCCTCACAAGAGCGTCGTCCTCTTCTTTCAAAAGAAGAGGACACTGCCGTCTTTGTCGCGCATCCGTCTGACTTTTTGTTTTTCCTGATCTGGTACCGCACGTCCTCCAAGCGACAAGGGCGAGCCAGAACAGGCGGCCATTGTATTCATTCCGATGCCGGCGGCTTCGCCGGCCAGCCGAGGTAGCGCCCAGTGCACAAAAGTCTCCTTTCGTGGGCCACAGAGGAGCTGTTGTGTTTGTTTCCATTGGGCTCTTTTGGGGATGCTTCCCAGGAGCTGGCGAATGCCTGGCAGGCATCTGCAGAAGCGGCCCCGGCATTCGCTGCTGTTGGCTTGTAAAGCGCCGACGGGCCGAGTCGTCTTTACTGGGATGCTTTACTGGGTCATCGTCCCCGTCCTCTCAAAGGACGCATACGAGCTCCTGTGTTGGCGTCGAATGCTCGTCGAGGACTCTGCTTTCTCGACCTCGAGCCTTTGTTTTGCTCCAGTCCCGTCTTGTCTTATTCCGGTCTGGGTTGGACAGACAAACGGATGCCGAATGTCCCTCTGATGTCGTTTCGCCGGGCGTTGAAGCAAAGCCCGAACGTGCGAGCCGAATCGGATCTTGCGATCCTCGCCGTGCCTCCGCAGAGAACAGAGTGGTGAGTTTTGCGATTTTCCCACACCTTCCCGACATGCCGACGTAGCGCTCAGTTCCTTGGATAGCGCATGTTTTTGGTCGGGACGATGCTAATGAGCATTGCAGCCTCTGAAGAAGCAGAATCATTTTGGGGAAAATGAAAGACTTTTAAGCGCGCCTTTTGGTGGTGAAAATACGGTAGATGGAATTTGTTGATCACGACTTCATCTGGATCAGATCCAGTTTGGCAGTAAAGTAGACAGAGCACGCCACAACCACCGTCACGTCTGACAGCCATGTCAATTGTGATCGCTGAAAGGAGTTCAATTTCATCCGGAACCCGAGTCAAGCAGATGACGATTTTTACAATGAGCAAATGTGGAAGCCTTGGTGGAGGTCTGCCTTTTAGAGTGAGGTTTGCCCTCTCAAATTAGACGCCAGCTGTCGCTTTCTACTGGAAAGCGACAGAAGCCCGCGTTCAAGACAGCTGAGAATGTTTCAGGGTTCAGAGCGCCGGATTCCACCGTCTCTGTTTTGCCCTGAGACATTTTGTTGTTCGGCGGGAAAATAAAAAATGCAGACAAAAATGCTCTTCTTATGTAAGCGCTCCATACGACGGTGGGAAGCAGCCATGTGACACAGATGGACTTCTCTCTCCAGTGAGATGTTTTTTATGGAAGAATCTGGATACTTTTTTTTTTTTGTGCCACCTCGTCAGAATCGCAAAATATCTGCATCATCGTGGCGCAAATCTCAGATGGAATGTGCTGGTTGCTTCTATTTACTTTGGGAGATTGATTAGTTCAACTGTTTGTCTTGTCAGAGAAACCCCCAAAATACGTATCTGTATTTGTGAAGATAACTCGGCAGAAAAAAAAAGTGCAGTAACTTCGTGCCTTAACTTGCAAGTTTAATTCATCCCCTGATCACACTCAATACACACAAATCATCTTGTCCCTTGAAGTGAATGGAAATGCCGTGAATCCGTTCCAGGCGCTCATAAAAACATCAATGGAAACATTTTTTTTGCGGTGTGTTTTTGCACTTCACAGTGTTGTAATTTATACAGACATGAAATGGAAAGATTTAAAGGTGTCAAGAGATTTCACGCTTTAATGCACACCTTGGTCGACAGAGCCACCGTAACACATTCATGTGTCATACATGAAGAAGACGGTCACAACTGCTCAGCGAGTTGCAGTGATATTAGTCGTTATTAAGCACAGGATAAATTGAACACATCAAGTATTATTGTATTGTTCAATGAGCAGCAAATTGGTTTTGGTGAAATGCTTTAAAATACATTTTCAGAAATGATTATTACCATTTATTTTATTTTTTTACAATTTCAAACGAGCATGAATTTAGTCATGTAATTGATTGTATGATCACAGATAGGCCAGGAATTATTCATCCAAAAACATAAAAGTTGAAAAATATTCATTCTAACACAAATTCATTTGTATTGAATTCCATTCAATTCAATCCAGCACTACATTTGTAGGTTTTGTTTATTGAATAATTCTATTATCGATCTCTGGTTAGAGTGTTTCGCGTATATTTGTTATTGCTGATTAGCGTGTTGTCGTACTGTCATGCGCGATGATGGAGATGAATCTTATCATTGCCGACAGATTGTCGGCAAGGTTCATTTGCGCTCCAAGTGTCGTCTTGACATTTTTGACAAGACCTAATTACATCCGCCATCAATCATTGTGACAGCCCTGTTTTGCTACTTCACTACCGGCACTCTAACGTAGGCAAGTCTCTTTTCTCCCGATTGCTGCTTTCCCTTTGGTTGGCGACAATTAAAAAAAAAAAAAAAAAAAAAAAGTTTTTGTGGTCCTACTGTTTGGGAGATTTTTGAAAAGTGTTTCTGTATTTTATGTTGTTCGTACAATATTGTTTTCTGTTAATCTTGTACTCTCTTCATATGTATTTCCATGTCTTTATATTGTCTTGAGGACATTAAAAAAATCTATTTTCATTTTCCAAAATAGTTAAAAAAGAACGAGTACTGTACTATTCTTCTTTCCTTTGCGTCTGCATGACCGTTCATACTGCCTCCTGGTGGCCAAGGTGTGAAAATCCAGCAAAACTAATTGCTGGGTTAAATCTCGAGGCACGAACGCCCGACGAGGCGTCCGATTTTAAGGGGTTAATGGAAGATGTGGCGGCATGAACAGACATGCGGGCGAGGACGGTTGCCTCCACAGAGACTGCGAGAAAAGTGTCCACGTCGAAGGGCATTGACATCGCTTACAACGGGGCCTCTTAAAAAGGATGAATGAAACAGTTCACAATTTTGCACGTTTTGTTGTCAAATGGAAAGTTTAACTCAAGCAATTTCTTTCCCATGCCGTGCCAGAGGGCTTGGCTGTGATGAGTCATTCCGACCCCACAGCTTTTGAAGGGAATGTCAACTCTCTTCAATACTCCAACAGAGAGATTTTGGCGTTTGATGATAAAATGAGCATATTATTACTCTGTTTTCATCACGTAAAATATTAGAGTGCCCTTTTTCCTAAATCAAGAACACATACATTTTGAGGGGATATTTTGGGAGGGGGCTGGAATGGATGAATGTCTTTTCCATCCATTTCAATCGGAAAGATGATTTGAGTTTTGAATGTTTTGAGTGACGAGCGCAGTTGCTGCAGTATTTTAGAGAACGCGACCGGCCGCGGTCCCCCTCAAAATATACGCAGCGACAGAATGTTGGAAACGCGAGCGCGCCACGCAAAGAGAAGGTCAACGGCGGTGGAAAGTGGCCGAGTCGCCGCCAGGGGAAAAATGTGGAAAGCAGGCGTGTGTAAATCAGAGCAGGCAGGAAAACGGAGAGGAATGTTGACGTTGTCGTCGTCCAGGCTTTCAGCGAGAGGCCCAGCTTACCGAAAACAAATCTGTCAACTTCTTACGCATTTCAGCTTGCCTCAGAAGCACCTGATTAATTTTGACCAAAATGATTGTGTGACCACATTGGCTCTTTCTTTTTTTGTTGTTGTTCTTCCAGGTTTTCAACACGATGACAAGTGAAGCAGGAGCAGGTAGGATGACAACTCTTCGGTGGGAATTTTCCGGAGCTATGCTACCGCTACACTCTGGTAATGTCCATATCTGGTTCAGTGGTTAGCATCACGTTTCACCCTGCGCCCTCCCCGCTTCGGTGGTGGCATCACAAAAAAATGGCAAAACACTTTCTGCAAAATGTTGCCGTGTGAGAAGTGTGTTTGTCGCCATGGTACCGCGATGCTCTATTAATGTCCATAACCAGTTCTATGGTTATCGTCACATTTGCTCTTTTTGCTATTTCAGCAAAAGCCCAAGTATCTGTAACGCTTCAAAGATGCCGGTCATATTGCATGATTTTTTCTTTTTTTTTTTCTTTCAGTTAAAAAAAAATATATATATTTCTTATAAAAGGGGGGGAAATCCGACGTGCTCTACTTCTATCTTAAAAACAATTACGAATGAGGGATTTTTACTCCAAAAAGTTTACACATTCAAAAAAAGATTGCAAGAATAGTTTTGTCATTTTACAAATAAACGGCGGATCAATTATCAAAACTGGAAATGAGGCCCGGGTGTCAGATCATTCTTTGCGTCATGCTGAGGGCTTGTCGGGATGTTCCGTGAAGGCGGGGTGGAGGTTGGGGGCTGCGCAGCTGCGGGATTTGAGCGGAAGCTCACGTTGCACTCTGGGGCATGATGCCACGGCACCAGTGGACGTAAACATTCCATGTCACTTTTATGCAACCGCTATTTGTGTGTGTGTGTGTGTGTGTGTGTGTGTGTGTGTGTGTGTGTGTGTGTGTGAAATATGTGGCGTGACCAAGCCTAAGTGTAAATCTGGGAAACCCGAGCGTCGAGACCACCGTGTATGCCATCTTTTTTCTGTAGTTTATTTTTTATATTGGAGTTTTCGCTCTTAACTGGATTGGACCAAAAAACACCCAACAGATGCTGCGCATCTTTCTTTAAGTTCCCTTTAAAATGTGACATGACCCCCAAATGTCTGCACGTTTCATTCCGGTGGCTCTGGAAAATAACATCACATCGCTTTGTGGGGAGGGGCTTTTCCCCTCCCTTTGATTCTTTTTTTTTTTTTTTTTTTAAACATTTTTTTTTTTTTCAAGCAAATTTTCCCCCTGGCAATGTTGTCGCCTGGTGTGGTTATTTGAAAAAAGCCGCGCCGCATGCCTGGGTGGAGTCCAACTGATTGGTCGCCAATCGGGTGAGATCATGCGCTAAATTTATGAGCCTCTGCTCATGAGTGTAAAGGGGGCCGCTGGCGTGAAGGCAGCATGAAAAATTCCACACATGGAAAGATGGAAAATGACTTGCGGTTTCCTGAGTGCGGAGGCGGCCAGCGAAGAGAGAGAGAGAAGAAAAAAATAATAATAAAATAAAAAAAATAAAAAAAAGGGGAGGCCACGAGTATTTGGTGACTTTTTCTTTCGTGTTCGTGCACGTTTGTCAATATTGGGGAGAACGGAGCGGGAACCTTTTTTGACAACCACAAACATTTTTCATCACGGTTGGAAATGTTGCATTCATAAGTTCGCGTTCAACATGATATGAAAAACCTCCCCTAGCTTGGAAGCTTCGTTTTGACTTCAAATCCTCCTTTAAAAGCCTCGCCCAGGCAGCTTTAAAACCCAAATTTCGGGCTTTCAACCGAAATTCGATCCCTAACCCTCATCGATAATGTGTGGCCACCTCCTTTTAGCTGCTGTCGATTTCTGCTAGTTTGGTTCAACTTTCTTGTTGTTCAGGCCATCTTTTGATGAGATTTTCTCATTTTCCTGTTTGTGCCTGTCAGCTTCTTGCTCGTGAGCTTCGGGTTCCCGATCATGCGTGTCCACTTCCTGCTCGTCTGCCTCAGCTCGCTGCTAATTTCAACTTCCTGTTCGTTCACGTCAATTGCTCAGGAGTTTGTTTCAAGGCCCAGCTTTTGTCTGTCCGCTTTCTGCTAGTTTCAGACAACTCCGGTAAGATTGTTTCCTTTATCGGGTAGTTGATATCACGCCATCATCCGTTTAGTGAGCTGCCATTCGCCTACAGTGTGCCAACTTCCTGTTAGTTTGTTTCAACTTCCAGCTAGTGTGTGTCGATTCACCTTTCGATTGTATCAACTTCCATTTGTCGACTTCCTGCTACATGACCTCACGCAGTGCGTTGAAATGATCATTTAACGTCACGGCAGCATTTCATTGAAAACCTGTGACAACATTTTTGTGCAATTTTTTTGGTGGAGAAATCTGTGCGAAAAAAATTGAGTGATTGGGAAAGAAGTGGAAGCGTACTTAACACAAACCAGGTGCTGGAGGTTGGTGTCGACTGTTTTCCCAGGCAACTTTGTGGGCCAACGCCGCCTGAGCCGATCGGGGACCCGACAGCATGACTTGCTTGGTCATTCCGCATTATTTCTTCCTTGACGCGCACGCTCGTACCCCTGCGACACTTCGGTAAACAGACTTGCTGGGTTCCCTGATTTAGATGAAGTCGCAAAATGAGCGCACAAAAAAGAAAAAAAGACTCGAACGAGCGAGTCTGCGTTGACCTCTGGGAAAGTAATAAGCGAGAAGAAACCATGACGAAGGTCCTCAAGAAAACA
>NW_017806273.1:4051-75413 GCF_001891065.2 Hippocampus comes | reverse complement strand
CCCCACCCCAGCCACCCCGTCGTCCTCCAGCCATGAGCTCAAGCCAGATATGCACCACATGTGTGGCTCCTCTGGAAAAATGAACTCGACTTGGGAATATGTGGTCAGGAAATTTATAGCACATGCCTGGGACGAGCCCTCGGGGGGTTTGGTGTTGGATGTGTACGCCGCCCGCGCGCTCCCTCAGCCCCGTTTCCATGAGTGCACTCTCCCAGACTATTTCAGGGGGCCAAGCCCGAGCGTGACCCAAGCGCGGAGGAGAAATCACTTTTCCTCACATCTGGCATTTTTCAACTTCCTGCTAGATTTCGTCAACTTCACATATTTTGTTTCAACCCTGCTAGTGGTTGAGTCACATACCCCCCCCCCCAACCCCCAGCTTTGCCACAGCAGTTTGTCTCGCCTTCTGTGGGCATGAACATCCTGTCACTTCAGGGCGACTTTTCTCGTTACAATATACCAAGAGTGTGTTTATTCACAGCGACTTTGTTATTTATGTTTTGTCAACTTTCTGTTAACTTTCAGGTGGTTTGTTGTCACTTGACGTGTGTGTTTGTGTCCCGTCACTTTGTGGAAACTTCTCACGTTTGTTTCCACTTTCTGTTAGTTTGTATCAACGTCCCTCTTTGTTCAATTCCCTGCTCGGTTGTTGAATTTCGGGGGGGAGGGGGCGCTCGCCAAAGCTTGCTGCCAGCTGTCCCTCACCTTTGCTGGATGACGTCATCACGTCAAGGAGAGATGAAAAGGCGCTTCCTTTCCAACGTAGGAAAGGGCAGTACTGTTTCAAATGAATCCGACTTGCGTCATCACGCGGCGACGAGTGTTGCTGACCTAAGTCTCGCGTTTTTGGACCTGATCTGCCAAATATTACATTCGATCGGCGAAATGAAAAAGTCGCAGATACTATTTGCACCATGACGTTCATCTTACTGACTTATGGTTAATTCGTTTAAGGTTTCCTTTTTCCAGACAATGTTCTCTCTCTTTTTTTTTTTTTTTTTTGTTTTTTTTGGGGGCGTGAAGAGGAAAAAACTCTTACCTGACTGACAGTTTCGGCAACTTTTCTAAGCATTTGTAGATCATTCCAAGTACTCTGGAATGGCCTTTCTTGGATGGGATAGGAAATTTCCTTGGCAAAAAACATAAAAAATAAAACGAGAACTCGGAGAGGCTCTATTCAAATGGTTTGTGCGTAAACTTCCTGGTGGTCTGTGTGAATGTTTCGGTGTATCAACTTCCTGTTAGTTCATCACAACTTCCAGGTTGTTTGTTTTAACTTGCCGATTGCACGCGCGTTGACGTCTGCTCCCCTGCTTCTCCCATCCCGTCGGTCACGTGACATGGGCGGACGCTCGGCGAAGCGGCGGAATTCTTCGCTTCACAATGGCATCAAGTCAAACGTGCACTTCTTCGGGGTGTTCTTGCTTCAAGTGGTCCAAAAGCAACAAAGAGGACGCGTCAGCATGGGGGCGGAGGGTGGGATTCGCAGGCCTGATGGATGTTTCCTCTTCTCTCGTCGACTCGCTGCCAAGTGGCGGTGGCCACAATGAGTCGGGCTGCGTTCTGAAGCTGGTGTTTTCCCCTTTGCTGATTCACGTCAAGACGGGTCAAAACGTGGCCACACTTTGACCAAATGCTCGTGCGCATCCGATTCTCCCTCTTTTCCTTCTTGTTTTACCATTTGCACTCATTCAGCCGTTTTCCACCTTCCAACCTCTGACGTCCGACACAATCCAACATAAGTGAGACAGACTGTTCATATATTTAAACAGAGATCTGTAGTTTATAATTTCAATGATGACAACACAAGAAATGTGTGTTTGGAAAAAGAAAATGTACTGCCCCCGGCGGCTGTGTGTCAAATGGGTTCTCGAAGTAACATTAGCCCAGCTTCGCGCGGAGAGAGCTCGCCGTCAGTCGAATTCATTTGTATCAGTGCTGCCCTTTCCTACTTTTCATCTCTTCCTTGACCTGATGACGTCATCACCCAAAGGTAAGCGACAGGTGGCAGCAAGGTTTGGAGAGGCCGCCCAAGTCGAGTCTTCAGTCGCTCTGGTCACGTTTGTATCGGAATTAGACCAGCCCTGAACATCCGTGCGGCCGATAACGCTATCAGCCGCCGTGGCCTTCACAATGCGAGGTTTGGAATTCCTTAAATAATTCAGCCTTTGTCAAGGTAAACTTAGTTTGCGTGCGTATCCGCCACTCTTTGGCCTTGTTTTTGGGCGGGAGGATGTTGTGACAACAGCGCTAAATGGTGCTGAAAGTGAAAGCCGCATTCCTGCTTTTCAGGCGTTGACCTTCTCTCGCCTGCTCGACTGTCGCAGCCAGCTTCACAAGATGTGTGGCCTGATTGTCTTCATGATGCTTGCGTGTGATTGTCCGCAAAGGCGGCAACTGTACACACACTCAGCACTTAAAGTTCCCCTAAAGTGGAAATAAATTCTTCCTAAATTTGACATGGCGCACCAGGGGCAGAGCGAAGGCCAGGGCTGGTCACTGTCTGGCCACCCCCACATCTTGGGGAAGACTTATTGACTTGTGACTTTCCTACTCTTTTTACAGGGATGCAGTTGTCTTCAATCCCTTGATACTTGCCACAATTCATTTCATTTGTGCAACAACCATACAACCCATTCAGAAAGTTGGACTGAAATTTATATTTGTGTTTGAAATTGTCCCATAGAGACTGTATCCACACAGGAAAATACAATTAGCTCCTTTTTACAATGTGAATGTCCTTTTTGCACTTGAGTATATTTGTGCCTTTTTTTATGTGATGCTATTTTAAGTAGAGTTGAAATCATACTTTTACATAAGCACAGAGCGTACGTTTGGCCGCTCTGCCGCTCTGTGCAGTCACACACTTTCACATTTCGTCACGAGACGCGTTTGAAGTTTCACCTGAGCGTTGACACATTTCCTACAGTCATTGAACGCATCGCGACTGTTCAGGCTCTCGCCGTGCGTGGCTTTCCTCTCTCGCGCACGCGCACACGCGCGCGCGCACATCTGGTGGGAAGCGTGAAAGTCGTTTGCCATCATTTCTTTACATTTCATACGTTGATGAGAACGTTTTAACTTTGACGTGGATCCATTGCTGCTTTTTTTTTCTTTCCCGGACATGCGCCGCTGGAAAGGAGAAGCCGTTTGAAAGTGAACCGGGAAAAAAAAAACCGAGGGATTTCTTCTGTTTTGGAGGATTTTTGAGGGATACGGCGTTTAGTATGTCCGAGGGCGATGACGTCTAAACGGACGTCGGCCACGCTGATGCTGCGGCGGTCTTTCAGCGCGCAGCTGCGGAGCTCCACGTCCAAAGCTTGGGACTTACTCTGGAGGAATGTCCGCGAGCGGCGGCTGGCAGGTCAGTGGAAGTCCCGGGCGAGGCGTCCCCGAGCCCGGCTTCTTACGCTCGAGCTGCACCCCGATTATGGAGGGGTGGGCAAAACAATACAAAACAAACAAAAAACAAAAGAACAAACAAACACGGATTTACGTTTAATTTATGACGTTGCAGCGTGGTTTTTAACATGGAAAGTCTTTTTTTGACAGTTGTCATAAAATCAAGAAGTTTGGGGACATTTGACCGATGTCTTGCATGTGTCAACGTTAGCTTCCAAAATGTAATATGACCAGTGCAAACATTTTCTTGCGTTTTGCCCACCTGTAGGAAATTCTCGAGGGGTTTTGGGGTGCATGAGACGAGTGCAACCGCGGGCCTGGTGTGGCCACAGGGTGGCGCTACTGGGTTGTCTTTGCATTGGAACTAGTCAGACGTTATCAAAGATATATCGTTCATCTAGTATGTACACTTTTTAAGCTTTCACATTCCTGAAAAAAAGACAAAAATTGATGCATGTCGAGAGTCCTTTTCTCTCACAGCGGAGTGGAGGGCATCATGTCTGCCACACAGTGGAGGGGTTCTGGGTTCGAATCTAATCTTGTTTAAAGTGATCATGTTCTCTCGTGGCTTTTGACGGGGTAAATTCAAGACTCTAAATTAATCATGCCGGTTGTGTGAGTATGAATGTACCCTGCGATTGGCCGGCGACCAATCTGGGGTGCAGTTGGGACAGGCTCCAGCTCACTCATGACCCAAAAGACGATCGATGTAGAGTACAGGAAACGGAGGGATTTTGGAAGTAGCCGCATCTTGCAGTGTGAGGCGATCGCCTGTGTCGCAAGTGACACATGAACGCCAGCCGCCTTCACGTGGGAATGGCACACTACGAGGAGATGAAGTCACGATAATAGAGTCCAGATGTTGCATACCATGCTTCTCCAACGTTTTGGGTCCAGGGACCCTTTACAAGGGAGAAACTTTTCCCAAGGACTCAGTTTAACGTGTACCTCTAAACCAGGACTTAAGAAGTTGAATCATTTTTGAAAAAAAGTCCGGATGTTATGATCACAAAATCGAAGAAAAAAAAAAGTTGGAATGATGACAATGCTCAAATTCGGCCCGATTATTGGTATGCGTATGCCTCACACCACAGGATAACTGTTGAGGATTTGTAGACACATCAGATATTTGGGCCTTTGCAGACTTTGAATGCCGAGTGTGAGTCAATCCTCAATTTCGGCCAGGTCATTGTCATGTGTGCACACTACAGGATAACCCATCAAGATCATATTTTCGACATGTTCGATATCCTGGCCTTTGCGCACGTCAGTTTGAACGTCGGGGAAAATGTTCGAATTCTGCCCGATCATCATGATGTGTGCACACCACAAGATAATCACGCATGCTAAATTTCAGCCTGATTATCAGTATGTGTACCTCATACCACAAGATCATTACTTGAGACTCATCTTTTCCTCTGGCCTTTGCTGACTTGAATGCGGAAGTCAGAAATGCTCAGATTTGTCTCTGTTATCACTAATTAGCGGCCTTGAAGTGGCAGGAATGCAGCCACGCTGGAAGTGGGGAAATCCCAGCCGAGACGACGTTTCTGCTAATTGATTGAATTCCCTCAGAGCTGCCAGCTGTGCTGACTCACGCGCCAAGTGAAGCGCGGCCGTGAGTGGAAGCACCTGCGCTGACGAAGGCCCATTTGGCTTCCCCGTAGCAGTCGCCTGGCGCGGAACCGCAGACGGAAGGCGTGCCGGGACACGTTTGATAGCGGTCGACGCCGGAGCTCTTCCTCTTTGAGCTCGACCCGTCAACGGCACACGAGGTCTCTTTCAGCATCTTTCAAATTTGAAACACCGTCAAAACTTGACAAAATATTGCGTTCAAAGTCTCACCTCATGTCCTTTCATTTGTGTGAATCTATTCCGACTGAACAAGCCCAACGAGCTTTCCGCAAGTTACGTTAGCCTTAAACAGAAAACCGTTGATGGCGGAAACCCATCACAGTACCAATTACTTCTTTCCTATGAGCTATTTTATGCCATTTTTGCCAGTGACACTGTACCGCCATTTCTTAAATGTGTGCGATATACCGTACACATTTAAGAAATGAAATAATTATACCTTAACATTACAACAATTATTGTTACAAATAAATAAAATCGCCCAGGCCGAGTTCCTGCATATTATTTGTGGTCGATTATGAGCTGGCGGTGGATTCCGTGAGGCGATAGGCACAACCGTGGCATTGGAATGCACCCGCCTAGACGTCTAGCGAGGAAGTAAACACAGGAGTCATAGCGTGGGAGGGGTTTACGCCCCATGCCAACCATCGTGCTGCCACTCGTGTAGTTATTCTATGAATGAAGCCAGGTGTTTGTGCTCCGCCCGATGAAATCACCCAAGTGATGTGACTCCATCACCCGCCGCTTAAAAAAGTAACTCCACCTGAGTGTGTGTGTGAGTGGGGCGCTGTGCGGTTGGGGGGTGGGGGGGCGTCTAATCCTAGGAGACGTTTATGAAAACCCCTGAAGTGTGCTGCTGAATTGTGCTCTTTGTGAGCTTAAGCCAGACTGGATTTGATGGTGGGGGTGCACAGACAAGGGCTGTGTGTTTAACGTGGTCGCATGGCGCCACGCTGCTCCTGCCACTCCGACACAGGCGGGACTGTGTGGCACAAAGTAGCACCGTCACCACGAGCGTGGCCCGGATCCTGAGGGGGAATGGGCGCGTCCGGATGTGGACTTTAATACAGGTGTGAGGAGACTGCTGTCGTCGAGTCCTAAAACGGAGAAAAGCACACGAAATGGGCTTTTTGGAAAATTCCGCCCCTGAAGTCCGTTTCACGTTGCAATTTTAAAATTTGGCAGGCGTGACTATCATGAGTAGACCCGTAAAAAAAGTCTCAATATGCTATGCCCAAAAACATTCAGGAAGTCGGCCATTTTGGTCTGAAGTTATCATTTGCAGGGGCAAAGTTGATCACGGGACACACTAAACTCTGAAAACTGAGCCGCCGAAGCCAGTTTCATATCGAAACTTAAAATTTGGTAGGCATGTCTATCATTAGTAGACCCACAAAAAAAGTCTCAATAAACCACGCAAAAAAAAAAACCCAAAACATACTGCCGGGGACCTTTTTAGGTCCAATTGACTCATCTTAAAAAAATAAAATAAATGCCAGTTTGACATAGCAACTTCAAATTTGGTCGGCATCTCTGCTATGAGTAGACCTACCAAAAAGTCTGAAGAAGCCACGTCTGAAAACATACAGGGAGTCTGTCACTTGGATTTAAAGCAGACATTTGAAGGTCTTGAGATTTTATCCGATGGCGACCAAATTTGAGCTTCATCCAAACCATTCACAGATTTCAGTTTTCGCAAATGGGTTGGATTTCTCTCGGGAACCTATCCTCCGTGATTTGCCGAATCTTTTTGACGCTCGGGCCAAACCGGGGGCATCTTGGTGCCAGGGAACGACACAAGTGAGTTGAGGAGCTTCATTTTGTCAAAAGCAGTCATCTTGTGGTAGTTCGGTGAATATCAATGCAGCAGTCGGGTTGAATTTTCATTTGAGCGTGTGGACTGACTTGATGGTGGTTATCAGGCGAGTGAATGTGTCCCGGCTTGAATTTGCCATGAGCTCCAAGGGGTGCTGACAATTTGAAGGGACCTTTCTGGAGTGTTGGTGGTGTTTGGGGGGGGGTTTGTGTCATGTGCTTTCACTGAATTCAGCATTCTCCAGCCAGCAAAACAGCTTCAGGCGGTTTTGTGCCAGCACCATTCGGTCACTTCCTGGTCCTTGCCTGACTCTGCGTGTCCAGCCACACTAGACGAGTTGTTTTGGAGCAGGGTGGATTCAATGTGAAAAAAGAAACAAACAAAAAAACCCAACACAAGCTATTTTTATAAGCCCTCCCAACTACGCTCCTTACTCATTCGGTCAGCATTCCGGCGGGAATTTATTTTTCCCTCCCGTGCTGACCAGCCTTCACACAAACCCTGGATTCAGCTCTGCAAGGTGGGCTGGGCTCCCACAGCCTCACGGCCATTGGCCTTCCCCCGGATGACGTGACCACTCCTGACCCCCCCTTCCCCACCCTCTGTGCCGTCCCACTCGGCTCACTCGAGGATTTTTGCACCTCTGCGTGAAGAGTCCCAGGCACTCCGGTTGGCTTGCTTTAGCCAGAGCTGAGCATATTTTTTTTCTCCCCCCCCCCGCTTTGGACGGACATGTTTCGAGAACTCCAGGAGTCCTCGGGCAGCGAGTGTCTGGGAAGCATGACCCCAGAGAGCCGGGACATCTATCTGAGGATGGACCACCGCCGTCGGCGCTCCGGCTACAGGCTGGGACGGATCATTGCCAGGCAGCAGCTCCTCAAGAGGATAGCTGGAGGTAGGCGGGTGGGGGGCTGGGGGGGTGGTAGCCACAGTGAGAGAATCCTGGGAATTGGTCCCACATGGCTAAAGTTGGGCTGCCATTCTCACTTTTAGTTTTCGCCACGACGCTACGGTCGTTTGTTCTGCTCAAGTCCTGGGGGGGATCCACTGAGTTCTTTCAAGAGAACTGCAGAACAAAGATGAATTTCCTGACTTGTGGATTGTATTATGTATATTCGTTAGAATCCGTTTCAACTTCAGCCATTGCTGTTCCGCTGAGGTTCCGTTTGTTTCCAAACGTTTGCCGAATGTCAAAACAAAGAAGGTATTTTTACATCTCTGGACCAGGCACCCCAACACCAAAATTATTCGTACAATTAAGAAAAAAACATAGTCTTGTATGTTTGAAATTTATTTTTTATTTTTTTTGTCAACACAAGCAGCACAGTTAACAATAAAACCATCAACAAAAGGGGTGAAGGGCCGCATACTGTCTGTGCGCCGCAGATCAACGAGGGGCGCAATCCTCATCGGGACTCAGATAAATGCTCGTTAAATATCAAAACATTGATGTCAATTGTTCATATTATGGTTAGCACGTCGAGCCTCACAGTGCAGAGGTCGGGGGTTCGATTCAAGGGCCTGCGTGGGTTTTCTCCGGGTCCTCCAGTTTCCTCCCAGGTTCTAAAAACATGCACGGCAGGTTAACCGAATGCTCCAAATTGTCCCGAGGTGTTATTGTGATTGCGAATGTTTTTTTGGTCTCTGTGTGCCCTGCGATTGGCTGGCCAACAGTTCGAGGTGTCCCCCGCCTACTGCCCGAAGGCGGCTGGGATAGGCTCCGGCACGCCCGCGATCCTCGTGAGGGTAAGGGGTTCAAATAATGGATAAGTGGATGAATGTAGAGAAAAAGGCGTTGCTTGTGCACCACTGGGTAGGGTCAACCTGTTGGCGTGCATGTTATTCCAGCAGAAGTATACACCGTACATTTTGTGCTTTCATAATCAGACATCCATGTCGAGCAGATGGCTCTCCTCCTCTCCCACAGTTCAGGGCATCCACTTGGATTGCGATCCATTTAATTTTCCCACCTCACGAGAGCGATTTCCGACGTAGAAAAGTTTTTTGGCAAACCCTAGCCGGAAATGCTAATGCTAAAAACAACGTTAATAACAAGGCCGTGTGCTGTAAAAAAAAAAATGAGTGGTAAAATTCTCGCAGTGTTCGCTGGGCTTAACCGGGGGGGAGCACGGGAAGGAATGAAGGGCGAGCCCTTGTTGTGTTCCTTTCCACATCAGCTGATTGTCTCTGGCAAAAGGTCGCCGCCAGTCTAGCGTACTGCCGCGCGCGCATGTGTGCGCATTTGTGTGTGTGTGTGTGTGTGTGTGTGTGTGTGTGTGTGTGTGTGTGTGTGTGTGTACGTGCCGACAAACTTGACCTTCAGCCAACGTGAGGGTGTTGCGGGTGCGGTAAATAATTCCTATTGACTGACAATAGAGAGGCAGATAACTGGCTGTTATGTAACGAGGTGGGAAGCCACTGGGGTGTAAACATTGATGAGATCTGGACGGACCCTTGACGGCTTTACGAGGATCCGGCGCGGCTTTACTTACGTGCTTCTTGACATTCACCTGGAGATTTATGGAGGTAAACAGGGCAACGGTTTACTTACGAATAGTTTCTTCTGTTTATTTCCGCTCTGCGCGGTGAAGGTGATCATGATCGCCGTAACCGTGACACCTGCTGTACGCGAGCAGCGCTTACGCGGCTCGATGGCCTTTTTTTTCCACTGCACACGAGTGTTTTCCTCGTCGTTCGGATTATTTGTGTTGCGCAAGAGCGAGTTATCACCGCAAACGAGCTGCAAAGTGGACGAACAGGCCCACATTCTTTTGGCATTTCCAACATCCTGTCAGTGGATTGCGTTCCAATACTTTGGTTCGTATGGCGGCATTCTTTCCAGTCATGCTCAAGCGGCTCCGCTGAGTCAGATGCCTCATGTGGTTCCCCCGCCATACTGGACACGCGTTACTTTCTTTCACGGGAAAATGTGACCGTTTGATATTGTCGGCGCATCTGTCATCATGTCAACACCGAACCCTCAATTTCGGTTCTGCATAGTGTCATTTTCACCAATATTCCCCCTCCCCCTCATATCAGGATTCTTGCTGACCTTACATTTATGAAATGCAGCGTTTTGGCCCCATGTGAATCATATCTCGATCCCTTTTGCTCGGCCTCACCTGTCGTGATGAAATGCCAGAGATAGCGGCGAGTATTTTAAGAGCGTGACTGCAGCACTGTGTGGAGTTAGCGCACGCAGATCTGCATAAATAGCGGCGGCGGCGGCGGCGTCTCCTGCATTCCACACTTCTGTTGACACAGCAGGTTGAAAGTGAGTGAGTGGTAAGAAGGGGACGTACAGTTATGTACCCCGACCCCTGCCCCCTCCCATAAAATTCCAGCCAAGCCTTTAAGGTTTGCATTTCTGTCGTCAAAAACAAACATAAAAGATATCGTACTGTACATGGTTCAGCATGTTTATTAGCAGGTGAGTTCATGAGTTAGCAGCGGTTCCCTCAGAAGTGTTGGGAAGTACACAGGCATCTTTTTCAGCTATCTGTATTTGAGTGTCTTATTTTTTTTCCTCAAGCCTTTTTACTTGGGGCATTTGATGACAAATATCTGGTCTTTCTGCTCGTTACTTTGACAAAATATGCTTCCCATTTTCTTTTTTTGGTTTGGTTTTGACCCGAGCACCGCAGATGACTACACATTGTACAAAAGGGCGCAAATAGCAAGTGGCCACGGTTTTCATTTACTGGAACTCCTCTTCAGAGTCTCTCGCACACTTGAATACCCGGAGAGGGCCTCGGCATTTGTCTGGCGTTGGACGGCCTTTCTAAATTCTCAACTCTCAACTCAAGTGTCTTTCGAGAGCACTTAGAAACAACCACCGCCGTACACAAAGTGGAGCAAAAAGAATTCAACCGACAAACAATAAAACAAACATTTAATAACAAAGAAAGTAGAAAACACAAAAATAGTCCAACTCAAAATCAAGTCTCATGCCGAGTCACAAGCCAAAGAACAAACATGACGAGTGTGAAAGCTGGGCAACGAAGGGGCTTGACTTGAGCCAGTTGCCGAAGATGAACGAAGCTGCATTTGACAACGGCACCGATTTGCCGGTCCCATTTCAAATCGCTGTCCAGTTTAAGACCCGAGTTGGCTTAAGAGGAGGAGCCACAGGGCCCGAGTCGGCAGGATGGGATGCGCAAGGCCCACTGCGACCAAATGCCGTCACTTCTCCCTCCTTCGAACTGAAATTCACAACAATTGAGCTGAAGGTGCACCCGAACTGAGTCGTGATTATCTTGGTCGAGGCAGCTTGTTCTTGTGGCCTCTTGGGTAACAGAAGAGTGTGTGTACCGAATCGAGTGTCTGAACATTATTCGGGTCCTTGGCCTGGGTAGTACTTGGAAGGATTTACTCTGCCTCTCAAGAATTTTACTCTCCGGTATGCTGGCATGCCGCACAAATACGAAAGCCGGCGACGAGGCTGCATCGTCGTTGTTTGCTTGCTTGGCCAGAGCCTGTTTCATCTTTTATTCATGAGCGGGGGGCTTTATGTGCTCGTCGTTGTCATGCAGATTTTGATTTGCTGCCTTCCGACGCGTAGTACATCGAGACTGGGGCTTAAAAAGAAAAAGAAGCCAATTTGACAATGTGATTAGCGTGTCTGCTTACATCCGCCATTGGCGTTTCCGCACTTGAAATGCATGAGCTCTGCTTTACTGGATGAGCTCCTATTCCACAGCCCCTGTGGAAGGGGGTGTCCACAGGGGGCTGTCTGTACATTTGAATTCACACCGGCTAAGTAAGTTAGTCACAGCGACTTTTAGGATGTTCTCTCTACATGGCAAAGCTCTTCTTTACTCCAACAAATTTCAAATTTGGTAGGAAAGCAAGTCTGAGTGTTCATCTAAAATGAGACATATGGTTCCTAAAAAGTACATTTGATGTTTTTGTAAGCTTCGGGCAACGTTTGCATGAACACAGTGCTTAAATGTGGTGCATGTTGAGGATTATACGAGAAGGTCAAAAATATGAGACGCACCCAAGGATTGTTCGAATGAAAGCTCAAGGCAGCGCCGAACCCAACCCTTCACGATCATCATCGCAGTTTAACACCGCGCTCCGGTGTTGGCGACATATCTTATGAACAATTTCCCGTGTGCCTAATCAAGTGTCTGGTGAGCGTCCTTATATAGCCTTCCAAGGACAGAAGACCTGCGATAGTATCGATTCACGGTTTGGGCCTCCAGGTGGCAGCCCGAGTCCAGTCCTTTCGCTACAGCAAAGCTTGGTGACGGCTCCAACGTGAGCAGCTGCCGCAGCCTGGCTAATCAGTGACTTGAGTGCGCATTTCGCAAATGCCCCGTTTGCACTGTAACAGAAGCGCGTGGTCACACATTAACTGGAACACGCGTGTGTGTGTGTGTGTGTGTGTGTGTGTGTGTGTGTGTGTGTGTGTGTGTGTGTGTGTGTGTGTGTGTGTGTGTGTGTGTGTGTTGAGGGTGTCTTCCTTTCCAATACGGGATTTGGACATTCCATAGATGAGGAAATAACGTAGTCGCTGACCTAGCAACCCCCTTTTGGTCTAAATTCTGACAGTGAGATATTTTGCTCAACACGTGTGCAGTTCTGTTCTCGAACAACACCACATTTTCTTTCTGCACTGGCTGATCTCCAGTGGTGGAAAGTAACTAAATCCAAATATGGAGTTGCAGTACTGTATTCGATTTTTCAGGTATCAGTCCTTAGCAAGAGTATTTTTTTTGTCTGATTCCTTTTTACTTCGGTTGTTGTACTCGTTATCGTGTCAGAATACACTGAAAAAAAAAATACTGGTTGAATTTACTTCATTATATTTCATCACGTGGTTGCACAAAATAAAATCATCGGGATCCAGAAGATGTATAGCCTCCTTAAAACATGTATATGTCTGGACTTGAATGATTTCATTTTGTAAAACCACTTGATAAAATGAAATTGAGTAAATTCTGTGCAATATTTATTTCAGCGTAGGCTTGTTTCTCTTTATTATATATATATTTTTTTGTAACCTCTGTGGATGACGACATGTTTATTATGGTATCGGATTATACAGCAGCCTTCTGCTTTTCCATTTGCTTTTCCAATCATAAAACATTGAACCCCCCAAATTGGGCCTGCAACCAATTCATTGCATTTCTCTTCACTTCAAGTTGCGCTGCAAGTGGTCACAGGATCATTTGGAGTCTGAAGCCAAGGCGCTGTTCTGCAAATTCCCCTTAAGGTGGAGTGCCCCCATGTGGCAGAGATGAACACTTGCACACATGGAACAAGGGTTCCCGCCGCGCCGTCGTCTTGAGGCCGTTAATTAAGCGAGGGACCGCTTTTATGGCCGAGTTCCTGAGAGGGCTTTCTCACGGTGGGGACCCTTGTTCTGATGTCGTCGGTCATCGCGCTATCCCCTGCCCCCCCCCCTCCACTCCCCGCCCGCTCCCAACCTCCCCTCTTGACTCTTCCCGAAAGGAGGCGACCCCACGCTGTCCCCTCTGGGACTGGCTCCAAATGAGATGGACCTAAATGGGAGGAGGTTCTTTTTTGGGAGCCTTTTCCTCCCTTGTGTCTCGTTGTGCTGTTTACAAGCGTCCGGCACTAAACAGTACACTGAAGCCGCTTCACATGAACCGGCTTACAGTCGAGCGGAACCTTGGCTTCGAGATGAACTCGCTCCATGACCGTGCTCCTCACTCAAATCACTTGCATCTGAAACTTAAAATTCTCTCTCTCTCTCTCTCTCTCTCTCTCGATATATATATATATATACACACACACACACACACACACACGCACGCACAATTTCCATCCACCTCTTTTTTTCCTCAGCTCTGACATTCAGACTGCTGAGGTTTAGAAACAAAGAAATGTGTCAAGAGACGGCGATTGCACGCTAGCCGGGCACATTTGCGATCGCACTTCTTGGTGGGACACTAAATGTGCCCTTCACTTCAACATAGTTCCTTGACATCAAGCTTTCAAAAGATGGCGCCAAAGCACTGCTTTATATTAGGGCTTTGGCTCGAGTACGAAACCATGAAGAGTGAGGTTTCCCAAAGGAAAAAAAAAATTGTGAATATTGAACACAAAGAGGCGGAAGTCACTGTCCCCTTTGTTTCGGGTTATTATGTGCCGGTTTCAAATGCTGACGTATGTAAGTAACGTGACTCGTAATTGGACATTTCAGCAGCCCCTAAAGGTCAAGCTGCCGAGGCATTCGGTTGCTCAAACACTCAAGGGCTTGCAGGTCCATCCTTTCACACCGTAGACACGTGTTCCAATAGCGGCGTAAGCGGAATGCTGCCTTTGACGCCATTTGCAGTAAACCGTCCTGGAGGCTCAGCAATCTTAACAATGGACAAAGGATCGTGGGGGAAAAAAACAACCCATCACACAGTGAGCCACTGTCCAGCCCGCAGTGCATATTCCACCTACACCGAGTTATTTATTCATCTTGTGGACAAAAGACAATCGTGGAAAAGCGGCGTGGCGATAAGGCCGTAAAGATCAACACCGGCTCGGATCAGTGGAATCTGCAAAATCCCCACTTGAGTGTTTTTTTTTTTCTTTTTTTTTTTTTTTTGAAAGCACATCGTTAATAAACATCTTTGAGATGGCCATCAAGATGCTTTGCGCCGCAGACAAACAAGGCGGGGGAAAAAATGAAGATAAGTCAATTTGGAGACCCTCTTTTTTTTTTTTTTTTCTTTTGTGATGCTTTGCCAAGGTATTGAATGACTTTTCATTGACTTGGACTCGGGTGCAAAAAATGTTGTTGGGCCATCTCTAGTTTCAAAGCAGGGCTGGGGTGTCAAAGGAGAGTTTCAGTCTTGGGGTAGGGTTTCAAACTTAAGTTTTGAGCCATGTTTCAAGTTTCAAATGGGGGTCTTAACGAGTTCGGGTTTCATCCAAGCATCAGGGTCTCAAATTTGAGCTTCAAACCGTGGTTGGGGCTTCGGTTTTAGGTTTCAAAGTTGGATTTCAAGTCACATTTGGGTCGCCGGGCATCACCTTTGAGGGGGGGAAAACCTTCCCCCGGAGGGCCTGGGGCATTGCGCTGCAATGGCCGCCTCAGCGTACACCGTGGCCGGCCACAATTGCGCCTTTCAACGCAGCCGAGAAATTCAATGGTCTTGTGTGCCAGCCAGGTGTTTAAGACCAATGAAAATAGCTTGAAAAACCGCATCGTGGGCATTTCGGCCACAAATGGTCAGGGGTCTTGATTAAAATGTGCCGTCTTGTGTGAAAGGCTCGGTCAGGAATGGCCAGCTTTTTTTCTGACCGCTTATGACATGCGGATGCTCACCGGCAGCAGCGTTTTCGCCATTGCAGACTTCCCCCCTGAAGGATGAAAGGCCGGCCTGTCTGGGTGTCCTTCGGAAGGTGGGCCACCTTTACCCCAGCTGTGCCGCTCTTGTTTGAATTCAATGCGGCGATCGCACGACTTTTGACCCGGCGTGCTTTGACGACGGTCAACAGCAGCGCTTCTCCAGCTCGCAGGCTCCTGTTGTTTACCCTGGCAATCAATAAGCTCTTCCTCTTTGTGTGTCATCGAAAAAAAAACAAAAAACGTTAAGCTGCTTAGGCCTCACTGTTTTGACTAAAGAGATGAACAAAGAGTGCAATCCGACATGAAAAGGTGCGGGCGATTATGATTTGTGCTTTTACGCTCAGCATCGGGCGCCATTTTCACACAGCCATCCTGCAGTAAAAGAGATACCATTTCGTCCCCATGTGCCTTTCACACAAAGCCCACCCAGCAAAGTGAGATGTTACAGGAATCCCCCGCAAATTTGGCATGACTTGAAGGGACCATGGGATGCCAGTGGATCTCAATAGTCTACACACCCCTGTTCAAATGTGTTTCTGGAAAGCAGAGATGTTAAAAAAAACTCCCAAAACTCCATTAAGCCCCAAATAAAGTTCAGCTGTTCTAGCCTCACCTCCAAGTTTGACGTACTGTCGTGGTTTGTTACGTTCACACCCGTTTTGCAATGTCCGACCCGGTTTCTCATCCCTTGCGTTCTGCCCGTGTCTGGTGTAAAAATAAAATGCGGTGCTTGAGCACAACACTTTGCCACTGCTGTCCCATGATCGGCATGAAGACAACAGAACTTTGCCAAAACGTGCACCCCAGAACTGAGTGAGAGCATCTGCTGGCTCTTTTGGGTTTGACAAAGTGTACCTGTGTCGCCCCGGCAACGTGGCCTTGGGGGAAATCATTTTCCAACGATGTGCCACCCCCCTAGCCCCCACTGCCCCCCCCCCCTTGTGGAATCAAATGTGGTTTCAGGAAGTCTGCGGGTGATTCAATGTGGGCTCTGTGTAATTAGTGGACTGCGTTGACTGTTAGTCACTTTGCTGGAGACGGATGATTGAAGCATTGTGTTTGGCGGCAAGGACGCGTCAGCGTTTTTTGCCGCCGTTGATTTCAAGGTGAAGTCAACCCCCCCAAAATTCTTGACAAGATGTTCGTTGCGCCTTCACTCATCTAAACGCTGCATTCTGATTCCTATTGCCTGTGTGTAATCTGAGTTCAGTGGCAAAATCCACCCGTTTTTATCCGTCTCCGGTGGCGGCCATTTTGTCACAAATGTAGTTAATGACTAATTATTTGGGTAAAGATACATATTTATTTTTTGATTTAAGAACATTATTTATTTTTAAATCCTTTTTTTTCTTACATTTTTTAAATCCATATTGAAAAATGCATTGTTTGAATTATTTTATTATCTTAAAAAGCCGCAACTATTCCTGGAATAGTCATGATTTTGAAAAAAATATGAATCATGATTTTTTTTTTTTTTTTATGATTGAAACGATGTTGCTGTTTTTTTACGGTCAAGTTCTATCTTACAAATATCGTGATAGTTGGCTTTACTATTTAAAAAGTACATCAAAATTATGCTCTCCTGGTGATTTCAAAAACTGTTTTTCAAATCCCATTTTTTTAGGATTTCTAAATCTTTTTCAAAATACATTTGTTCCTCTCCCTCCCCCCCAAAAAAATCCAGAAATGTAAAGAGCAATCATGATTTCAAGATCTCTTTTTTTCTTTCATCTTAAAGCAATCCTGATTTTTATCAAGGCCGGTGTTTGCTCAGCGCCACCTCGTCTCGAGCATGACAACTGTGCCATTGTGGCGCTTGTCGGGAGTCCCGCTGGGCCGTTAATTAAAAGCCACCCTCGGAAAAAACAATTTCCAACATTCCGACGCAATTATTTGGCTTCTAGGAGACGGAATCGATACTGACGTCGTGTGTTTGACAAAGTAAACGGGAGCTTCTTTTTGGGCCCGCTGCATCCGATGTGTTTTTTTTTTTTTTAATTGTCGGCTGATTGCTGAATGTGTGTGTGTTTGTGTGTATGCGATTAGCATCACAAAGACGGAAGACAGGCATCCGCCTCAGGCCCCTGAGCGTGAGGACATGTCCTCGCTGGCGAATCCTCCTCCTTTTTTTCTTGTTCTCTGAAAACCCCTCCAGGTGTTTTTGATGTAAACACTCACCGTCTGTTTGTTTTTTTGGGACCGGTCTATTTTCAAACTTCGTCTGAATGATTCACTCAGGCGTCTCAGTGCGGCGGGAGGGTTTGGTGGAACGAGGCAGACACCTTTTTGAAGGCTTCACGCGGTTAGCAAGACTAATTCTGTCCACTTTGTTTTAGAATCCTAATTTACACTAAAATATTCCAATTCAGCATGGTGGTTTTATTATTTTATTTAGATTTACTTTCTTTTTTGTTACCCGCAAATATTTACTTAAAATATAGATTTTATTTCAAACTGCATTCAAACAAGTAATTTTATTTAAGAATATATATATATATATTTATATATCGCGATTTAAATTGTGGTTTTTATTTTTTTTATTTTTTAAACATATATATTTAAAAAAAGAATGAATTATTATGAAAACAATTCATCATTATAAAAATTTCTGATTTGTAATATTTAAAAATACTTGACTTTTGTTCTTTAAAAAATAATCATGAGTTATTTAAAATAAAAATTATATTAGTAACAATTTTTATAACTTTTATTATTCAAAATGATGATATTAGTACAACAATCACCATTTGTATTTAAAAAGTCTATTACTATATTTTTGAAAAATATGTAAATGCTTTTCAATCAAGTTCGTCATCATTTAAAAGAAACCGCAAATTATTAATTTCAAAAATACTTTTTTTACTATTTGAATCAATCTTGATTTTTTTTTTTATTTAAAAATCATTAGCAAAAAAAAAAGTCCATTATTTTCTCATGATCATTATTGAAACTAGAAACAACAACTCCAGATATGTATCAAATCCAGCGCCTCATCTGATTTTTTATTTATTTTTTTCGGGGGGGAGGGTGGATGTACAGTAATACTTTAAAGTCTCATCTGGGTGATTCAGTCAGGCGCCTTAGTGCGGGTGCAGAAGGGGGGCGGGGGTTGGGTAGGAGGGGAGGGGTCAGGATGCGACAGGGCAGACACATCTTCCAAGGGTCTAACGCAGTTAGCACGCATAAAGCCGACGGGTTTGTTTTCGAGTGCTTTTAAAGCAGCGAGTATTTATTTTAAAAGGGCGACTAAAGTGGAGCGCCTCCGTCGTCCTGTCTGCTCGCCGGGCTTTATAAGGCGGGCGCCGGCTCCAGCAGTTGTGTTTTACAAGGATTACATGGCAGATAGGCTCACGAGGTACTGGGGCGACATCTGGAAAATGTTCCGATGTTACAGGAAACTGCGGAATAGACGGGGATCTCTTATGTAATCGCATGTGTTCCGCATGTTGAAAGAATGAGTAGTTTACATCTCCTCATAATTCCATGGACTTGTCCCATTCTGGGTTGACATGTGAAGTAGGGCTGCAGCTCTCAAATGTTTTGGGATAGGATATCCGACTGAAATTTTCCATTGAATGATCATGTCTTCACATAAAAAATAAACACATATCATTCTATTCCTTTGGTAAAAATACAGAAGACAAATACAAGAAAAAAAAAAACAAATTTCCACCAAAATAGACAGCAGACGATCAAACCGGAAGTTGTCGGGATTATGAGAGCGAGCGACATTTCAGGTTTTTGGCCAGCCTATCTTGCCAGCAAACTCGTTTGGCTGAAATGAACATCTGACTTAACACCTTCATACAGTGGAAGACTTTTGTTGCTTGTTAAACTGTGCTGATTAAAAAAAAAAAAAAATCAAATGCAATCTGTCTCTAAAGACCGATGACAGCCGATGTGGCCTTGACCGCCATCACACAGCAGGCGCTTGCGGGCTTCTCGGAACGCGTCAGGACACGCTTTTCAGCTCCAGATTGCGCTTCCTTGTGGCCGCGTGGCCATGTGCGATTTGTCACAAGAAAGTCATCACTCTCTCAGATGACACGGAAAACACACATCCTTTCATTGGTGGACTCCTTCCAGACAGTTTCGGCAGACGACCAAGTGTGACTCACAGCTGTTGATGCTTCACATTATTTCCCCCCCCCCCCACCGCTGTCTAAACCAACCTGAGTTTTTATTTTCTGTTTGTTTTTGTTTTTTCCCCCCGGAAGAACATCTGCGCCGCCTGGCAAAGACCACAAGTGGTTGAAATAAACCATCCCAAGAGAGAAAAGCTTTGATGATGTAATCTGACGAGAATAGAGTGAGAAGATTAATCAACCATTGCAGTGGGTCGACTCATGGACGTCTCAGTATCGGGCATGGTGAGCTCAAAAAGGTTGAATAACGATGGTAAAAATGTCCAAAAAAAGGAGAAGGAGCTCCGTTCCGACTCCAAGCTGCGCTGAGAGCGAGCGGGAACGTGGGAATAAGAGATGCAGTGACTTTGGAATCGCGAGGGCCTTGAGGCAGCCTGGCTACATGATGAAAATTTCACGTGAGTACGCAAACGTTGGTGAGGGACGGCAATTGATGGTTTTCGACAGTCTATTACGGTCTATTTGATCATTTATGTCCAATAAGTCTTTTCCATAAAGTTACTGTAACCATGACACGACTGCTGTGCTAGCATAGCTTTGTGACCGCAGATAGCCCTCTTGCCAGGTCACTCCTTTGAGGTTTTTTTTCCTTCAACCTGGTTAAAAAAAAGGAAATATTTTTCAAAAATAGCATGCTAAAATTCGGGCTACGCCTCCCTCATCAGGAAGGATCCCCTCTACTGGCTTTCAACTGAGTCCACCAGAGGGGGCTTCTTTTCAGCCCATTCAAAGCATGCAACAAAATGAACATTTTCAACTGTTTCCGAGAAGGATGTCTCACCACTGGAATTGTGAACCGTCACTGTGATATTGATTGATATCGAATCAGTCACGTGACTCGGCCAAAACCAGTCGGTTGGCGATGGCCCTGGCAACATTTTGAGCTTACAAATGGCACGCAAGGAACTAGTTTGCACTACGGCGTAAGGATATGTGGCCACGCAGCACACCAAGGCACACTCAGTTCGATCTGGACTTGCTTTTTGTTTTTTTTAATGCATTGATTGTTTTATATTGATAGCCTAGAAGTGATTCACAAATAATTTCCCATAAATATGGCTTCACTACAGCAAGTGGAACTAAAATGTCCCGACAAAGGGACTTATTTTAGCACATCGGGACTTAGGGCATGAGGAGGATGAGCTGAAACTTTCTTAACGATGACATCTTACTCTCCGCACAGAAACCAAGAACATCTGGTTGTTGCATTTTATCCCCAAGAACGGGTGCCCAACACGTGGATCGCAATCTCGGGCTGGTCCCAAGTCGATTGTCAAGGCTTGTTTTTTTTTGTTTCAATTAAGATTTTCATGTCTGTATACAGTATTTTTGTGTTAAATTTTCACAGAAAATTTTTTTTTAAAAAAACAAACTAGCTTTAACCCCGAGTGGCGCACGATCTGGATGGCCAAAAGTTGTTAGCGGTCAGCAGTCTGCAATTGCTGCTTGCGATCAGAGCTGTTGCAATAGATCTTTTTACTTTTATTTTTTAAATGATGACTATGTGCCGATGGCAATCTGCAGCGCCAGGAGAAGCATTTTAAAACGCTACACTTACGTATGACAGTTTCTGCAGTGCAAAATTGCATCCCATGCCTTTGTGTCAGATCTTGACTAAAGTATTGTTCGTGATTGTACAGCCAAACTTTCTCCTCAAAGCTCATCGCACACGTCCAATTTCACCGTCAAATTGCATTCTCCTAATGTTGCACACAAACTCCACCCCCATAACTTGCCCTCTCTCCACCTCACACCCTTTAGTACGGCGCATCTTGGGAGATTCTCTGCTATCGTGGCAGTCCGCGTCTCGGCTTTTGTGGCCGTGTAACTCGAGACTGTAAACAGGTTGCGAGCGCAGTGGGTCGCCGAGAGCAAACAAGTTCTCATTCTTTGGCATCGTGCCCGCCCCAGCCTTTTAGCCAGGGGAGATTTCCTCGGAGAGAGGATGAGAGGACAGAATGTCTCCGTGTCGCGTTACAGAATGCCAAACACGGAGGGATACCCAGCTCTTGTTACTTTTGGAGTGGGGGGGGGGGGTCTGTGTGGGAGAGGGAAGGGGTGGCTGCTGGATGGAAACAATACGGGACAACGGGATATTAAGCACCTGGGAGGGAGGCGAGGCTGAGCAGAAGCCTCTGGACCTCCTGGTGATGCAGATGTGAACGCGGCAGATAGAAACAGACCTTGTTGCCGGCGTGTCGACGGGGTAAACAGTGGAGGCTTTTTTTTTTTTTTTCTCTCTTCCAAGGACAGACATGGAGGTGCGGGGGAACTGCTAATATTTATTCAGTTGTTGGTGGTCAGGGCTGGAGAGCAAAGTCACTTTTCATTGATTTGCCAGTCGTCACACGCATGCGAAGCGAGGCAAAAAGTGAGTCTCGGGGGTTGGTTCGGATAGCCGGCGCTATTCTCAGAAGCGTTACCCGTGAACGTTGGATTTTACTCGGTTGAAGATTCCAGGTGGCATCGGTAAGCATACGTGACGGCAAATGATCACATTTCACGTGAGAGCACCCGAAATTGTACTTAATACTAATAATGTAGCCAAGTTTGTTTGTTTGTTTATGCCCGCGACAGTGACAGGCGGAACAATTTCATGTGTTCCGCGAGCAGACGAAAAGGCGCAATTTACCTTTGTCATGAAGAGTGTCATTGTGTGCTACTCTTCTTGGTGGCCATTTGTTTGCTGTTGTGCCATGAGATTTTTCTCCGGTCAAATATTTGCTTTGGCTTATAAAGGATGGGAAATACTGGCTCAATGACCTTTTCCACTTCTCGCTGAATTGATCGCAAATGTTGATGAGATGTGTACAAACTAAAAGAATGTTAAGGTTCATTTGAACGTTCGTTTATTTGTTATTTATTTTTATTTTCTTGAAAGAATGACATTCACACGCAAAGAGGATGCACTTTGTGGCTTGAAATATGCTCTCAGTGCGCAGTTAAGAGGAACTTGGATTTAAAAAAAAAAAAAAAATGTGTGCAGGAGGCACAAGACCGAAACACGTTGTGAAATCAGATCAGCAATCTTTGCTTCAATATATGATTGGAACTTTGATGAATGTTTGGTTTTTCAACATGAAGCCGACTTGATTTTGCGTTGCCCATCGCGATTCAAAATTCTATGCAACAGACTTAAGTAATTGTTCAAACTCGAGAAGGCTCGAGCGGCTGCTGTATTTTAATATTGGTCATGATGGCGGTACATCAAGATTTGGAGGCGGTACTTCCAAAAAAATGTTACTCGGAAAAATGGATGTAATTTGAGGCAAGGGGTTTTTTCATCCATTCTGTGAATGCCGAGCGTCCCGTCACACCGTTGTGTCAGCCAATGTTTCTCAGCGGTGGCGGGAAAGAGCTGTGTTAGCATTAATGGGAAGGTGCCAACAGTTTGTTTCCTTGCCATGTCAACAGCCGCAGCGGGGTCGTGTCAGCTTGATGTCTTCATATTGTTTTGTGACGTCTCTGCGTTGTGTGTTTGAAAGAGTGTTTGGAGTCACACTTGCGTCCTATTCGAGGAAATCTAACAACGGTAACAAAATGTTGCCTTTTGAACTCAACTCGACAGTATTTAGAGGGCACGGCTGGATACAAAGTGCTGTACATGGAGCAAAAATAATCGATACAACAACAAATGAATAACAAAGACAGCAGAATGCGTGAAAACAGTCAAACTAAAAATCAAGTCAAAAGCCAAAGAATAAAAATGAGTTTAAAGATGAGTTTTAAAGATGGGCAGCGAGGGGGCTTGCCCAAACGTTCAATCCAAAGAGAGGGAGCGGCAACGGAAAAGGCTCCATCCCCTCTGAGCCGCCATTTAGTTCTCGCTACCTCTAATAGTGTCCGGTCCGCAGACCTGAGGCACCGGCCGGGTGCGTTGGGTTTGAAAAAAAAGATTTGAGAACAAATAATAGGATCGTCAAAAGAACTCTAAAATGTAGCAGCTGAAGGGATGCCAGAGTAGGAGTCACGTGCTCCCTCTTACGAGTACCAGTCAAGAGGAGAGCGGCAGCATTCTGGACCGACTGGAGACACTTTGTGGAGGAATGAAACGAAAGGAAAAAAAAACATGCTTCCTTGACTCTACTACTACTCTCCTACTTTCCTATTAGACAGGGCTTTGGCGCCATCGTGTGGCATCTGAGGGTGTTTAGGAAAGAGCCCAAAACGCAAATTGCTGAATTTATGAAGAGTGACACGCGACCCTATTGCTTCATGTTGGCAGAACTTTGCTTTTTTAATGCGCCTCTTATATTAGATCTCGTTAACTTGTGCAGGTAGGAGCTAATGAGGGGTCTGGCGAGCGTCTGGTTAGATGAATTGAACTAAAACTAGCAGGCTGCTTTTTTTTTTTTTACTAGCGTGTCCATGTTTTCACCGACGCACGCAAACAACAGCTTCAGCGGGACATGTCGTGCCTTGGAGGCCTCCTGAAGAGTCAAATGACCTGGTTGCTGGTTACATGAGGTCCATGTGAAAGGGCCGGATCATGTGAGTCAGGTCGGCTGACCAGCAAGGTCACGTCCCTGCTATCTGCCTGCCAATAATCAAGCATGTTGGGGGGTGGGGCGGATGGAAAATTGGCGGGGGTAGTCGCCCCCCTGCGCCCCAGGCCAACACACCCACACGTCTGGAGAAGTCGGCGAAGCTTTTTCCATCCATGTGCAATGCGTCACTTGGGTCAAGTCAGAATGAAACTGACCTCACTGCGGTTTCAGTTCATTCGGCTTCCTGTTCTTCAAGGGGCCACATGATGGAGAAGACAGTCCCTGGAGTGACTGTCTACCCATCAGATGTGAAAGTGTACAATCACATAAATCTTTTTGTGAGCTGCCTATTTTAATTGATAAGACAAACATTTGGGAACCGGGTAACAAAGAACAAAAATGGATTGAACAATAAGTGCCGTAATACGGATGAACAACAAAATGGTGCAAATGCCCAGGAGTGACAGAACCACAAGAATGAAAACATCACTAACGGCACTGCAGAGATGCGAAAAATGGCAAAGCGGCACATGAATTGGAGTCAACTCTTGAAGAAGTGAATGGCAAGGGGAAAGAAGCCGTTGGAATGTTCCAGATGGCGCCTACCAGTGGAAAGCACTGACGACTGGCGAGTGAAATTCGGTGGTTTGGAGATGAAGTTCTGCTTTCATCAGGGAAAATACCATCCGTGAAGGGGGATTTGCTCTTTTTAGACTTGGGGATTCAACAAGTAAGCACCTTCCAGTTCCGGCCCTCGTCATCACGGCAACAAAATCTGTTGTCGCCTTGCAAACCCCACTGTCGGGGGTTGCAGGGAGAGCAGTGGCTAATTTGAAACTGGGCTGCCTCCCAGGACAGAACAAGATGATGAGTGTGCTGTCATTCTTGATCATTGCGGCGTTTCGACGAAAGCACGGCACAGACGTTTTGAAGACACCGTTGAATGTTGAAAAAAAAAATGCTTGAAATATATGGATATATAAAATGTACTACTCACAGAAAATTTGGGCTTTCAGATGGAAAGTGTAAAAAGTTCACGCTACGTTGATATCATATCATGAAAGTAGGACATCGAAGTAGAAGGATGCGCTGGTGATTTCCTCATCTCAAACTATTCGGGGAAAGAAAAGTTAACAACAATGATGGGTACACCACCACATAAAATCTCATCTCAATAACTCGTCATGTACTTATGAGCATCGATCACTGGATGAGGTGACAAAAGATGATTCACAAAGTGTATCGGGACACACCTGCCCACACTGTAATCCCGCCGCCACCAAAAGCTTGGATGGTGACAACATCGAAAGATTTTTTTTTTTTTGCGAGTCGTGTATGTCCCCCTTACGCCACGCTCTGTCCTGTGTTTGCAGAAGTCGAGGCGAAGGAGGCGTGCGACTGGCTGCGGGCCGCCGGGTTTCCCCAGTATGCTCAACTCTTTGAAGGTAACTGTGAAAACTCCCAAGCTCGTCACAAAGTAGAAGAGGCTGCCGGGTGAGAGCCGCGAAGATCGTAAACCAAAATAACCCCCGCAGAGCTTTTATTTTAGTGGGTGTGAAACAAGCCGCTGTTCGCGAGATGAATGCGGCCTTTTTCCGACGAGCGGGCACAGAAGTCGGTCTTGTCGGCCACGCCACAATTCCGTGCATTCATGGGCCGCGTGCATAGTGGAGCTCATTGAAGTCCCGGAGATGATCCGGAGCCGACCAAATGAGACGAAAACAAGGCCAACATCTGCTCGGGTTACAACATGAACCCAAGACACTTTTGGGACAGGCTTTTGGCAGTGAGCCGTATCAGAAAAATTCCAGGGTTGAAAAAGAACAAGACATTTCAAACCCCAGAAGCACAGACTACAAGTTTTCCCCCCTCACAATCCCTTGAGCGTGGCCCTCCTACGTGGCGCCGTGTGAATTTTTTTTCCCCCCAAGCTCGAGGCGCCTCGTCAAGAGGCCCCCGTTTTGAAGACGTGGACGACATCAAGATGGCCGCGATCAGAGGTGGCAAATCCAGGTGCAGAAAGGAAAAGACCCAGCCACAATTTGGCTTTAGCCACTCCATCACCAAAACTGCCGAAGCATTTTTTACTTTCTGGACCTGGATTTGCCACCTCTGGCCATGACGATGGAAACTGAATGGCTGGACAAATACTGCACAGTCTTGGAAATGCGGAAAAAAAGTCAATATGGATGGAAATTCGTGAACATTTAAGCTGATTTCCCAAGCTCTTGGGCTCTGATTGGAACACCCCCCCCCCCCACCTCTTGGTCGTGAGCTGACTGGACTGGAACGCAAGCCCATCAGCGCTAAATCCACTGTCGAGGCAGAAACGGTTCATGGCAGGAAATCGCAAATCCGCTCAAAGCGAGTTTCTTTCCTGGTTCATCCAAAACCGCGCTGCGGATGATATCCGTGTTTTAAGATGTAACGCTGCCGCTTGAAAGCCAAAGAGCCCGAGGAACAGGCCCGAGCCTTGTCTGAGTCCGAGCGGTCATCGCTGCCCGCCGGCCCGCTTTTCATGAGAAGTTAATGACTTTACATGAATGCAGCGGAATGTTAGATTCAGAGATTCTGGACGCGGTCCACCGCGTTATGTAAGAGAACACCCATACCCGGCGCAATACGTCATGATCCCGCACAAGCAACAGCGCCGCGACTCAGACAAATTCCGTCCGTCCCTTCTCATGCGCATGAAATACTACACAAGTGTCACAAGTTGGCTTCTGGGGGGAGATGCTGCCTCTCTCGCTTGTTGGACTTCCTGTTTCAATGTTGCCATCGATGCCCAGACGCAAAGGACCTCTTTTAATGCGACTGTCTTCTTGGCCTTCAAGATTCCCAGTTCCCCATTGACATCAGCCCTGTGAAACGAGACCATGACTTCCTGGACAAAGATCTCGTTGAGCCTCTTTGCAGGTAAAGACATCAAACGTTTTGATATTTCAATAAGGTTGTGCTTGGAAAACTAACCTTGAGCAGTCATAGTGGGAATGCTAACAAAATATGAGTGACTTCGAGCATTGAGCTCATTGTGCTCAACAAACACGAGATGTGCACTATTTATCCATTTGAGGCTTTTTCTTTTCTTTTGTTTTTTTTTTTTTTTTTACAACGTCCAAGTGCATTAAGTGCCACCATAAAATTTGCTTCCATGTCACTCCATGATGTCAGAGGACTGAGCTTCTCTTCCAAGAAGTTAGAAAAAAGACATTTGGCCCGCCACAGTAACCATAGCAACAAGGAAGAGAGGAAAAAGCCGGAGGAGTGCGAGGGCGCTTCGCGCCGCTCGACATACTGTGACTCTAAACAGCCCTAAAGCAACTCATCTAAATTCCAAAGTGGCCACGGGGACAAATGGAACACCAGTGGAAACTCTTCCAACTGCAGTGTGATTCCAGCCATCGCTATGGTAACATTTGGAGTGAGCAATTCCGACTCAAAGGCGCTGTAGCTGCGATTGATTTCAGTTGATATTTCGTGCCTGCCCTTGCTAAGAAGCCTCTTCTTTTAGCCGCCGCATTCAAAGCTCTGGAGGCCTTTTGGACTCAAGGGGCCCCGGCTGAGAAATCCTCCCTTTCGCCGTGTCCTGCTAGCTACAGTAACAACTATGGGAACTTGTTGAGCTAACCCCGAAAGTCGCAGCCCATTGACTGTCGGTGACCGATGCCTCAATCGTGGTGAAAATAAAAAATCCAAAGTGTCGTGATACATCTCCGCATGGTCAGTCCTCAGAAAATTTTGAGGTGACTTAACGCCTTGCCGTGACCTAGTTTGCACAGCTCGTAAGAATACCTTCGGCGGCGTTCACTTCAGCCCGCGAGAATTTAAATCCCTGCCGTTATTCATATCCTAAAAAGAAGACAAACTATATTATATCACACCGTACCTATAGTACATTTCACTTAAATATGAACCGAACAGTGACCTTAAACCAGCAAAGGCACACACGAGCCTTGTTGTTTGTTGAGCACTCCTCTGACTACGCAAATGATTGACCGACCAGACGATAATTGAAGCTTCTCCTTGGTTGAGCGCATATCTGCAAATGAGCACGATTAAAGATCGCCGATCATCACTTTCCGTGCATGGACGACGTGCTGTCAGCTGTCAAACGGAATTTCCGGTTGGATGTGGACATTGGTCCGGAACCAAAGCGAATTACACCGCTGAAACAAAGTCTCATCCGAAGGGAGCGCCATCATTGGAGTTCTCATTAAATGACAATTTGTGCATTTCCTGTCGTATGCTGACATATATAATTTCTTGTTTTGTTTTTCTTCTTTCAGGCGACTCAACACCTTAAATAAGTGTGCCTCCTTGAAACTTGATGTCAGCCTCCCAAAGAAGAAAGTAAGAATTCCGCAGGATTCTCATTACATCATTCGACGGGATTTCTGATTGCTTCAAGGCTGTTTGAATATTTCCCAAGCTTTGAATATGTCAAACTATCCATGCCTGGAAGTAAATGTGATTCATAGTCTTATTTACGTGAAGCAGAAAACCCAAGACTGCTGACTGACATCCGCATATATTGCCAGGATGTCGCCAAGATGTCCCTGCTCGTTTTTAATCTTTCGCCCACTTAGCACGCATTATCGTCGGAGGTATTTTTAGTAGCGTGCTCTATTTATGGCAGTCTTTTCAAAAGAGTAGCGTTGCATCACTGTTTCCTGGTCGCGTAATAGTATTAAGTTGGAGCAGATGCTTCCTCCGGCCCCTGCAGGCAGGTCTTTTCAAAAGAGTAGCGTTGCATCACTGTTTCCTGGTAGCGTAATAGTATATTAAGTTGGAGCAGATGCTTCCTCCAGTCCCTGCAGGCAGGTCACACTCATTGTCCTTCCTGGTAATAACGATCCACTCTCGGTAATCCTACACATGCCAGTCTAACCTATTTATCCCGTAAAAGAGGTTCCTGAGTGACAATACAGAGGAGAAATGTGGTCGTATGAGAGCAGCATGCCCTCAGGTGGCGTCTCTGTTCTTGTCATCGCCAAAGTATTTCATAAATTAAGCTTTCACGGTCTAAAAACGGTCCTGTCTTCCAACTCCCTAATTTGATGTTTTATGTCTTTCGCCAGAGCGAAGACTCTGACGAGGAAGACCTGTTTGCCATTAGTGACAAATGGACGTTTGAATGGAGCAGCAGACGCTGGTCCAGGCTGCAGGACATTGACTGTCTCCTGGGAAACCGAGGATTAGATCCGTCCGCTGGAGACAGCCTGCCTCTAAGAACCACGACCAGCAGCGAAAGTGTCCTAACGGACCTCAGTGAGCCAGAAGTATCCTCGGTACACAGTGAGAGCAGTGGGGGCAGTGGGCCTCGGGGTTTCGGCACCGAGGACTCCGACGGTTCCAACCGCACCTGCCCAGATTCCGTCGCCATGCCAGACTTGACGCTGCTTACAATGTCTCACATCGCAAAAGACATCAGCCATTATGGCTCACTGCCCCACAAGCACGGCAAGACAAGTCGCACCCGTGCCAAAGACTTCCTGAAGCGCATGGAGACGCTGCGCTCCCGGGGAGCGCTCGCGAGGGGTCGGAAGCCGTTGGTCATCAGTTCGCCGGTGCTGCAGCGGGAGGCCCGCGCCCTCAAGACGCTGCCGTGTGCGGAGATCATAAACGGAGATGGCGGCACTCCGGAGCTGCCGTCCCATAAGGTTCCGTCCCAGTCCGGCAGCGAAGGCAGCAGCCATTCCGGTGGAAGTGCAGGCAGCACACCCAGGCTTAAAGATCGCAAGCTGTACCGGAGCGACCACAAGCGCAGTGGCATGTATTTAGAAGACGTGGACATCTTCTCAGGCAACCAGGTCGCAGAACAAAATCGCATCAATGAATTCTGCTCCTACGAGGACCTGGTGGTCCATATTCCTAATGACCACAAGCCAGGAACCTTCCCCAAAGCACTGTCCATTGAAAGCCTCTCGCCAACCAACGGGGCCTCGGTCAACTGGCGCACAGGCAGCATGCACCTGGACTCGGCGCTCATTTCCTGCCGGCAGGAAGCCAGGCCTATCACCCAGTGCTGTTCTCGAGGAAGCCGCATCAGCGTTTATGACAACGTCCCCGGCTCTCATCTCTACGCCAGCACCGGGGACCTCATCGATCTGGAGAAAGAAGACCTGTTTCCTCACCTGGATGACATTTTGATGCATGTCAGCGGTCTGCAGCAGATCGTAGACCACTGGTCCAAAAATGTTCTGCCAGGCGGGGACGCGGTGTCAAGGCTTGACGGAGCAAGGGACGATACGGTCGGCCTGCAGTCTTTAAGTCAGATCACGCTCGACTTTGAGGCCGATTCCGTGGCGGAAAGCCAGACTGCGCCGAGTGCTGGAGACGGCGTGTCTCTTTCAGACACGGAGGCGACAAGACTCGGGGAAAGGAGAGACTCGGGGGTAGGGGCTTCCCTAACAAGACCCAATCGGTAAGACTTACCCGTATGGCTGAAATGATCACGTGGCCTTTCTTGCAGAGGACTGACTTTGCGGTTTCTTTTGTCACTCCAGTTTGCGATGGCCCAGCTTTCAGATATCAAATCGTCTCAGCCACTCGGTGGCATCGTTGCAGATAACCAACCAGTCGGCAGGCCAGCTGAGTTTGTTACAGAGGTTCTCTCTGCTCCGTCTCACTGCCATCATGGAAAAGTACTCCTTGTCAAACAAACACGGCTGGACCTGGTCAGCATCTTTTACACACTTTGCAGTCGGACCGAGTGTGTCAATGTATGTCTTGGACTTGACCCAAATGTGCTTTTGTTCATCACTAGGGCAGTGCCGAAGTTTATGAAGAGAATGAAGGTGCCGGACTACAAGGATAAGAATGTGTTTGGCGTGCCTCTTATCGTTCACGTGCAGCGCTCCGGACAACCGCTGCCCCTGGGCCTGCAGCAGGCCCTGCGGTACCTGAGGAGCCAATGTCTTGACCAGGTCAGCCAGAGTGCACGCTCTCAGCTTGCGTGTGTAACAGGGGATTGACTTGAGTTTATGCACACAATGGGGTGGATGGTTTCCGCGAACAATGACACAGCCTGTTGTACAAGAGACGGCATCACAAGAAGGCGGGCAATGAACCCGCAACGGCTCGCTCTCCCGTCGTGCCGTCAGCAGCCCTAGTCCGACGTCAACGTGTGTTTGTTTCGCTGCCAGGTGGGACTCTTTCGTAAATCGGGTGTAAAATCCAGGATCCAAGCGCTAAGGCAGTTGAACGAAAGCTCCCCGGACAACGTGGACTACGAGGACCAATCAGCTTACGACGTGGCAGACATGGTGAAACAATTCTTCCGGGATCTCCCGGAGCCGCTGCTCACCAGCAAGCTTGGGGAAACCTTCCTCCACATCTACCAATGTAAGGACACTACGCTCAGCCTCGGCACTCTGGCGTCCGCTTCTGATGTCGCAGAGGCGGTTGACAATAAATGCCTTGAAATATGCAGATGTACCCAAGGACCAAAGATTGCAGGCTGTCCAGGCTGCCATTATGTTGATGTCGGACGAAAACCGAGAGGTGCTGCAGACGCTACTTTGTTTCCTGAGCGACGTGACGTCCTCGGTGGAGGAAAACCAGATGACGCCCATGAACATTGCGGTGTGCCTGGCGCCCTCGCTCTTCCACCTCAACATACTCAAGAAGGACAATCTTTCCCCGAGGTAAAAGCTAACCAGATGCCTCCATAGTGTCACTCTGCACAAAATGCGTGCGCCTGCTCTGAACTCCTCATTCATTATTTTCACCCGCGACTCTATAAAAAAAGCTGACAGAGTTTTCGAAGCCCTCGGGGGTGCAGTCGATGACTCTTTTAAAAGGATGGCCGCTCTTTTTGAAGGCTCGGCGTTTTACGACATCATGCTGAGTACAAACAAAGCAAAGCTCTCTAATTTACCGCAATGAAGTTGCCGAACTAAAGCATCAAAAGATGCAGCCCACCAAGCCAAAGGGCGGGCTTTATATCGCGCGCGCCATTTCGAGATGTCGACCTCGCTCCTCTGGCCTTAATGGGCTCTGTGTTCCCGTCGCCCTCAGGGCAATGCAGAAGAAGTACGCGAGCGGCAGGCCGGACCAGAAGGACCTGAATGAAAATTTGGCGGCGACGCAGGGTCTCGCTCACATGATCACAGAGTGCAGCCGTCTCTTTGAGGTACAACAACCGGCTGTTGTTTTGTCCTCAAGCTTGGGACGGTCGCACGTACAACCTCTCTCCTTTGTCCAATTAGATCCCTCGCGAAATGGTCACCCAGTCGCGCAATTCGTACGTGGAGGCCACCCTCCAGGCGCCCACATTTGACGAGCTCTTCAAGCAACTGGAGGACGAGAACGGAACACACGAGAACCACGTCGAGGGGAGACTCGAAAACCTGCTCAAAGAGGCCCGTGAGAAATCCAAATCCTGGGTGTCCTGCAGCAGCTCCGATAACACGGAGCTCCACTACAAAAAGGTGCCCCCTCAACTATTCGGAGCCGCTTTCGATCGCACGATCACCGCGCGTCACGTGAGTTCGACCGCTTCCAGGTGGGCGACGGGAACCCGCTGAGACGCTGGAGGGTGTCCGTGGAGGTGGAGGCGCCGCCATCCGTCGTCCTGAACCGCGTGCTGCGGGAGCGCCACCTGTGGGATGTTGACTTGCTGCAGTGGAAACTGTGCGAGACGCTGGACAAGCAGACGGAGGTCTTTCAGTACGTCCTCAATCGCATGCCGCCTCATCCCAGCCGAGACTTTGTGGTTCTCAGGTGAGTTTGTGACGCCGGCAGATGTCGCGACCGAACTCCGTATGCATAAAGCAGCGGTTTCATTCTTTCCCCAAGGTCATGGAGGACGGACTTACCCAAAGGCACCTGTTCCCTGGTTTCTGTCTCAGTCGAGCACGAGGATTGTCCTCCCGTCGGAGCGGTTCGAGCTATTGTCCTGGAGTCCAATTACCTGCTCGAGCCCTGCGGCTCAGGGAAGTCCAGGCTGACTCACATTTGCAGAGTGGATTTGAAGTAAGTGACGATTGAAATCCGTGTATTTGAACACGAGGCTGTCAGTCACAAATCCAAGAAAAGGCACAACCAAGATACAGAGGGGGGAGTCCTCGGCTGACCACAAAGTTCCCGTTGTTACGCTGGCGACGTCACCCAAAATTTGTAGGCAAGTCGAAGCGCGATGAAGTCCACCACTAACTTCGGCGAAAGCAATACAAATCTCCCCCCATTACCGGAAATGTAATGAGAAAGCCTTTGATGTCATCAAGACACAAACATCCGATAAAGAAGCGGAACTACAGCCGTCACTGAGCGTGCCTCCTTATCCAAACCTCAATAGCTCCAGACGCAAACCGAATTTGGCCAAACACGATGTAGTCTATCACCAACTTACGCTAATGCAGGAGTCCAATCGTAATTACAGTCAATATTTGTCTGAACAACACATTTAGGCCATTAGTGGAAACATTTGAATGCCAAACAGGAAGTACGGCAACAGCCTCGCGCCGCTTGACCACCTGTTCTTGCTCCGCGCAAAGTCGTTCATTGCGAACCGCCTTGTCACCTTCAAAATGATGAGGATGTCGTACTCGAATGCATGCGCACAATGAATCAAGTGGAGCTAAGGCGCTGTTTTGCTTTCAGGGGAAGGACTCCGGAATGGTACAACAAAGCCTTCGGCCACATTTGTGCGGCGGAAGCCGCTCGCATCCGCAACTCCTTTCAGCCGCTCATCGCGGATGGTCCGGAGACCAAAATCTGAAACCCTTGAGCCTTTTCCGTCGTGGCGAAGTGAAAGAGCAACTTTGAACCCCCCCTCAAGCTAAGGCACAGTTGAATCGAATGTTGAGCTCCTCTTTTCATTTGCACAGTAACAAATTATGGACTCATTGGGAAGCGAATGCTCAAACTTCAATGCCTTTGATCTCGGAAATCCTCCGCAGTACCGTCTAATGTTGTGTCTGCGTATGGCGGAATGCATTACTGCGGTCATATCCAATGTCTAGGACATTTAAGCTCTCATACGCTTCTGGGAAGCGCGTACATAATAATCCTTTTAAGATGGAAAGCTATAATTATTCTTATTGTAAATGTGTGAATATACTGTACATGCCACCAAGGTGTATATATTGCAGATGGTACGGTAATTTCCGATCGATCGTGTCATCTTTCAAAAAATGTAAACTGGTTTTACTTTGGCGTTGAAATGAAAATTGTTTGTGTCACACTTGGACCTCCCATGGCTGCGAATGACATAAGGTTTGACTCCATCAAACCGGCTTTTGGCGACTGCGTGTGCTGGTGACAGCAAAACACACGTTTGTTTGTTTATTTGATTGAATGGTTGTTTGGAATAAATCTATCAGACTGATCGGGTGCTTTTGTTCCATTGACTCCGACATGCAAACCAGGTACGCACAAGTCACACAGCAGACAGCGAGTGCACGAGTCATGACCGGAGTTGAAATCCGAGTCCAGTCATTTGTCTGATGAAGTAGAGAGCGACCTCTACTGGTGATTTTGGAAGCAACACTAACGTGTCATGATTGTTGCAGGCAGGAGCCGCCTCTTAACTAAAAGGAATAGAAATGACATGATAATGTCACACTACTCCTAAAAAAAAAAACATGAAAAAAGTTGATTGACTTCAGTTGATTGACTCCAATTTGCCTCTTTCCCCGCTGTCCGTATATCCTGACATGGGGATTTTGGCCTGTTTGACTGCTGCTCCTCCCCCGTGTCCGTCCTCTCTCCTCCCCCTTCTTCTCCTGCTCAAGCGGGGAGCAGGTGGCGATGATCGAAGTGAGGCTGTTGCAGTAAGGACCCTGTTTCGACCGACCGCGACAAGATCCGAGGAAGAACCACCTCCCGCCTCCCCGAAGGTGACTCCCGGCGATGCGTCATCTCGTTATGTGGACTCGCATGCTGTTTGAAAGCGCAAGCTCCATAAATAAATATATATTTAAATAAATATTTTTGTATCACCATTTATCTGGGTCTGCGTTTTTGGGATCCGCGATCCATCTGGTCTGTGTTCGGACCATGTCACTCGATGCTTATCTGGACTCAAAATGCAGCGCTTGCTTGCCATTCAAATATGACAATGGAGAAAGTTTGATGAAGCTTTTAAAATACCATAACATCCCTTGTTCTTAACATATTGACAAAATGTTCATACCGTATTGTTCCTTTCTTCCAGTTCTTTTTAGTGACGTTGGTCTTTCTGGGAGGGGAGGGACTTGTGTTGTTACATACTCACATTCACACATTCCAGGGTTCACAATGAACTCAGACGTATGTAGGAGACTGTATATGTTACTCAATGTATTTTCTATTTTTTTGCATTGTTTTCACTTTTCTGGGCGTTAGTCAAGTGATCATTAATTTACGTTTTTTCAGAGGCGGCCCTGAACGCCTCTCGAGTAGAACGGCAGTTGAGAAGGCACGTAGTCCGACATCGACGTGCCTGTATTCGCTTCAGTGTGAAACGAATTAATAAAGTGAATGTTCTGAAAACCACCACGACAGCTCTGTTTGCTTCGGAGCTGCAACACGTACATTTGCTAGCTGACGTGAAGTTGTCTGAAGCGTTAACAGCTAACCTAGCACACATGTACTAGCTGACGTGAAGTTGTCTTAAGCATTATCAGCTAACCTAGCATAATTTATCACGAAGGGGGGCGGTCAAAGACGACGGCAACCTCAAACAGAACCCCGTTTCCAAAAGTTTGAGCGCGCGGTCACTTGTCGGCGTCGGTTTCGGTTTCAGGTGGCCAAGTTCATTTGGCAGCCAAACATGGCCGCCTTTCTGTCTTGCAGCCGCGGTGCTGCAGTTGTCGACAGCTTTTTTTTTTCTCCACCGCGCGGTTGTTGTTCCATTTCCGACTTTCACACGTTTTCAATTAGACCATTCACGCTCTTTAGTAGCCCTTAACCCGCACGCGCTTTGCCTCAAATCGACCCGCAGTTGAGTGATTGGGACACTTCGAGGGAGTCGCCAGCGGGTGGCGCTGAAAGCGCCTCAGACTCCAACGGTGACATCCGAGATGAGGGGAAGACGCGCACGCCAAGCACACGGACGGCTGAGCGGAATGTACGTGCGCGCGCACAGCTGAGCAGACAGGGACACGGCGTGGGTTAGTTAACGGCCAGCTGCCCAGCTGCCACGCGACCGACCGAGCGAGCCGGGTTGTGCCCCGGGTTTCTGCGCGCTTTCTCCCCGGTGGTTCTCTCCTGAGCTCGGCGACAGCAGAAGGTTGTCTCCAAACCAGCGTCGGACACTCGGCGCTCGGGGCGCACGCCGCCGCCAGCAGCAGCAGCAGCAGCAGTAGCAGAAATTCGGCGGGGACCATGCCAGGCTCCATGCCCATCACGGAGCGACCACCTGCGCCAGGTGACAGCGGGCTTCGCCCGGCCGCCGTCGAGAAGGCGGCGATGTCCGGCGCGGGTTCGGTGCTGCAGCAGGCGGGCATCATCGACCCATCGGTTCCTATCCGAGATATACAAACCAAATTTGCCGTTCTCAGCGGACTCATTCAAGCTGGGGAGGTTAGCAACCGGGATATCGTGGAAACGGTGCTCAATTTGGTGAGTAAACTTCTTTTCACCCTCTGTAAATGTCCATCTTCTGTTGACTAATCGGGAGAAAAAAAACACACTCACCGGCATCTTAGTAGGTTATGTGGAATGTGCCAAGAGACGGAGAGTAAATATTGAGTCGTGAATAGCGACTCCACTTGCACAGCTGAGTTGAGTGATGGAGCGGGGTACTTTCCAACTTGAACACAACTTTTTGTTTGCTGGCTAAAGAAGTCGATAAATGACAAATGGAACACGATCCAAACCACCTGCCCTTGAAATGAGTTAGTGCGTGTGTGTGTGTGTGCGTGTGTTTGTGCGCGCGCGTGTGCGTGTGTGTAAAATTGACCGCAGTGATTTCTATCCTTTATTTTTCGCCGAGACACCTTTTCTGTTGTGATGCCTTGAGATACGAATGGCTTTACGTAGGAGTTTTAGAGCTTTTTTTTGCAACCTTTGGCTTGCAAGTCATGAAAACTGAGATAGGAGCACCGTATGGCACCAGGTGACTCAAATCACTTAACACCTAGCAGCAGTTTGGCATATCAATGTCATTAGTCAATGTTTTTCCAAAAAGAGGTTTCAAGTTGTATATTGCCACGCTCAGCTGACAGTTACTCTCAAAGTAAACATCAAACAAAGACATTTATACGTTGTTTATTTAATACAACCACCTAGATTCCGCTACCTCAATGCTAACATACAAGAAACTCTGTTTGCACAAGGGCTCACAATTAGCATCTATGTGGCAGTCAAGCACTGGATGTATGAACACACACGGTGGAGCAACACATGTAGACAGACTATAGTCAAACAAAACTCACTAGCAAATATTTGTCTTCCTCTGCGAAGAACACCTTTTACTGCTGTACAGAAAAGCCGGAAAGTTCAGTTTTCCACTGAAAACGGTTTACATTTTGTTTGTTCAAAAAGTAGTCCGGTAAAAATACAATTGTTTCCTCTAACATGATGAATATTTGTGATTCGTAAGTGTGATGATGTGGTGACATCATCCCAAGAGCGTGATTGTTTGACAAAAAAAAAAAAAAAAAAAACACACTGAATTTGGAAACCCAAAATGAGCACGAATGAGACGTCTTCCGCGGCGGAGCGGGCTCGCCATCTCATCGCCGGAGAATAAATCTCGTCATAAGTTAATAAGCGCAGCAGCATTCGCCACAAATAAACAAAGACTGCTCTGACCTAATTTCACGCAAAGGAAGGCGCTGGCTGAACTCCAATTGACCGATGAAACCATTTTTAATTCGTCCAAAACTGCAGCGGCACCGGCGACCGAGTCTTGTTTGTCGCCTCTGTTCTTGTGTGTCGCTGAGGCGCATTTCAAACACTTGCCCACCACGCGACCAGTCAGTTTCGCTCACCCGGGAGCTCCGAATGCAAATCCGAGCAGCGGGGCCGACTGCTTTCTTGATCATTGCTGCAATGACCCCTGCCCGAAACGCGGGCATCAACATGAGGCTTTTTTGGCCGGCAGGTGCCACGTCGAGCTCGCGGTGGCCAGTCAGGGGATTTCCAATGACACATCCCGGTCACATGACATTCCTGGGATGGGAAAATGGCTCATCGGGCCCCACTTTCAGTTTTGTTGCCAGCGATTTGGACTTTTCAGGGGCGAGTCCATTTATTGTGTGATACAAGCTGCACTCTGACCACTTGACGCGGTTGAAAAGTGTCATTTGCTCACGCCGGCCCGATGAAAGAAAACATTTGGGAAAAATCTGAAGGGTGCACTCGCAGTTGAGTCATTTCTCCTCCCGATGACGCCGATTGCCTTGTGTCAGCCGGTTGTCCTCAATTGCTCGCGTCGAGAAGCTGAGAACTCCGAGCGTTTTGACAGTTTTCAATTGAAAAATGCGAAGCGATTCATGCGGTATGAAAATTCATCGATACATTTGATAATCGATTCGTTATCAATGAATCACCTCATCGCGTGATCAAACGCTGTGGTCTGATTTTCCAAAGTTAACGTTGGATTTAGTTTTCCAACCTTCGGCGAGTGGCATCCATGCCGTGTTTGGTGTGTGGCGCATCGGCAAGCCGCAACTCCGCATTCTGTTTCTGGCCATTATTTGTCAAGATGAGAGATGGCGAATTTATCCGCGAGGCTCTCCTCGCGCTTGCTTCGCTCAACTGAGTGCGTTACGCCGACGTTGTGTCAGCCTCTCTTCTTTCCTTTGCACGTTTGCCTTCTCAAACTCATTTCGGGAAAAGTTTTTTTTTTCGACTGTGTTTGCCACCCGTGCCTCGTCCCGGCTAGCATCAAGTCGCGCGCTCCGTTTTGCCTCGCTGGCTTCCAAACACGATGAATTCATGAAGACGATGAACGATCCACTCCCCACGATTGATCGAATTCAAAGCGATGCGATTCGTCAAGGGTTCTGCCCGTCGCCTGAGCCAAACGTTGACGTAAAACCTCTTTTGCATACGCAGAAGGGAGTAGATTTATGGCTTAATCTGCTATCCAGTGATAATAGGTCGGCGGATTTAATAGATCGGACGGCGTCGCCGTGTTACGAGCGCTGACTAATTGGCCATTTGTCCAAATCCATTCCAGGAAAATTAATGAGTCACAATCATAACAGAAGTGATGATTGATTACGCGGCGTAATGACCGCTCGCGTCAAACGGCCTCACTGTTTACAATTCAGAGCGGTCAAATTGACCTTTCAGAACGGCTCCCATTTAGCTGGGTCATCTTTCTGCGGATGCGTACCCGGGGCGCTTCGTGTCATTTGACCCAACGGCAGTTGCCGGGTTTTTTTGTGTTTTTTTTTAAATGAATCGCCATTTTATAAGACGGGTTTGCAGAACCGCATTCCCGTCACGCCTGGCGCATCCCGCGCAAATTTTCAGCTCCATTCAGGCCACCCGCCTCGGGCGAATGTCGACAGTATGCTTGGGAGATGTTTTGCCCTTGACGTATGCTTGTTATTGCTTCTCGCAAACGACGGCGTCCAATGCTTCGACGGTGTCTTTGTTGACATGAAAGCTCATTTCTTCCCGGCGATCACCAGGAACACGCTCACCTTTGGCAATCTGTCAGCTCTCCCCGTCTGCCGCAACCCGACGCGTCGGTTTGGATCATGCTCCCGACAGTCGGAACGTTTCACAGCACCGTCGGAATGACCAAGATTGTCGTGCTTATCAAAATAGCGAGCCAGCTATGCTGCACATTGAGAAAAAAAAAATACGATGTGTGCAGTCTATTTTGGGGGGAAATGTCCATATTTAGAGTGTGACGGCTTATGAGGCGCGTGACTGTTCGTTAAGGGAAACGGAAGCAAATAAGTTAAAGTTGATTTGACTTTGATTCTCGTCTTCAAGAGTGCATTTTTGCGAACGTGTACTCATTCGTAGAGCGTATTTTTCAGAGCATAAGGTGAGCGTAAATCGGAAGGAATTGAAAAGCCGACATCCGTACATAAGGCGCGCTTGATTAAAAGTCGCGCCGTCCATTTTGGAGAAATTAACGGATTTTAAGCACTCCATGTAGTCTGCAAAATACGGGAGTTGTCTTCCGCAGAGTTTAACCAAAGCCTGTGAGCGTTGTTACTTTGTCTGGCTCGCTTTGTCGTGGCTCTCCTTGTTTTCAAATACGTCAGTGGGGGAAAGATGACACAAAGTGTTTTGAGTTAACGTGGGCGCTCATGGAACAAATCTGTACACATCCTATTTTTGCCGCCACACTTTTTTTTCTCTTTTTTGGACGTGAACACGAGGCTTTTCAAAAACCAAACGTGACACTTTGAGGCTCTTCTTCATCTTGACTCTCCAAATGGTCGTTTTCCTCCAAATCGTCAGCGGAATGGAAATGCCGCCGAGTAAAACTCAAGAGTGCACACAGATAACAACCCTCAATGCCCCCCCCCCCCATCCCCCTCCTACCCTTACCCGAGCCAGATGCTTCCCATCATTCAATCAGTAGGATTACATTTTCACACGTTTTCCATTTTGTCTAGAATTTGTTGTTACATTCTCATTTTTATATTTACAGTATATCGTTTAAAATGTGGATCTATATTTTTTATGGAATTTTCCCAAGGCTTTTCTATTTTTCCCAAATATTTTTTTTTTCAGTTTTTTCCGCATTGGTCTGAATATTCTTTTTTTTTTCTCCAATATTTTTGTCATGTTTCGACAAACATTTTCTTCCTCTTTCTCTCATATTTGTGCCATCTCTGTTCAATGTTTTTTTTTGTTTTTTTCAGTTAAAAAAAAAAGTATATTTTCAAGTCTTTGTGCATTTGGTTGCTCGTCTTTGTCCTTTTCTTATTTCATCGCTTTTGGATGGTGCAAAAGTCGCTCACGTTTCCATTTGCGTCAATCCCCGGCACGTTTCATTCGCACAATTGTGAGAATGGCGGCCGTTGTTTTCCTTCATTGTCGTGGCGGAAAGAAAGTTCCATCTTGAGGTGCAGCCGAGTTTTCCGACTGCGTTTTTGTGGGAGTTCTTGAAAACGATCAGCGTTGGGATGTTGACCGAAAGAAAGAGAGGTCAGCAAAGTCTAATGGAGCCCTTCCCCTTGGAGAAAATTGTAAGTAAAATTGTGTCTGCGCTGGAGCTCCGCCGTTGACTCGGGAGGGCTTCTTGATCGATGACCCGCGCGAAGGCAATTTATCTGGCGCCGCTATTTGCGCTCTAATTAGCGCTCGTCTGTGGGGTTGTTGCAATAATATTTCTTCCCGGTCCGGACAACGTTTGGCCATTTCTTCCCGGGTCGGCTCGACATCGCTCAACATGTGACAGTGTCGGGGTTTTAGATCAGCGCGGCATCCTCCCGTCAGAGATGGCGCTGCGAGCGAGGCCGCTCACACTAACGCTGCACCACGGCAAAAAGGGAAAAGCCCAGCCCGCCCGCGCGTGCTCATTTGTATGGAGATGAGCCGCATCTGCGATCAAGCCAAGTGGTCTTGCTCGGAGCGGCGGGGCGAAAACGGCGCCGCCGATTGCGGCAAATGCGGAATGCCGGAGCAGAAATAGACGTAAGCCCACGCTTGTTCCCCAAAAAACTTGCGCGCCATCGGTCAACGCACTCGTCGCCCGGTCTTCGGTACCATTCGCTAGAAGGCAACATGTCGGATTTCACGCGTGGGGTTCAAGAGTTTTGCGGTGCCTCCAATCGGTGGCAATTTGTTCACTTGCCCTTCATTGCCCTTGAGCAAGGCAATCCGTCGTCACTCTCTCACTATTCAGGGCACAACATAATCAAGCCGTCTGGAATAAAAGTCTCCGTCCAAACCGGCTCAGGCCTTTACAGGATCTCTTTGGACGGGCCCTTGAAACTTGACCGCAGTCCGTTGCAGGAGAGCGTTTGACCTTGAGATCGTTTAGACGACCTGTTCATTGTCCTGATCGTCATCTCTTAAAATAATGCCGTATTTCTTTCGTCCTAAACATCTCCTTGCGGTGTTGTCCGCCTCTGCTAAAATCGGCAACGTCATTCGTTTACCCGATGAATCAGTTCTACTCCTGAAATGAATTTATGATTGGAAATGTAATTATTTGGGAACTTTCGTCATTGTAAAGCTTTTAAATATCATCTGGAGGTCGCCTCACGTCAGGCGGCACGGCGGGCGATTGGTTAGCACAAACGCCTCGCAGTGCAGAGGTCCGGAGGTTCGATTCGGGGCTCCGGCTTTCCTGTGCGGAGTTTGCATGCTCTCCCCGTACCCACGTGGGTTTTCTCCGGGTACTCTGCTTTCCCGGCACATTCCCAAAACACGCCTGGCGGGTTCATGAAACACTCGAAAAGGTGCGATTGTGATTGTGAAAGCTTGTTTGTCGACGTGTGACCTGCGAGCGGCTGGCAACCGCTTCAGAGCGCTGGCGCAGGCTCAGGCACCCCCGCGACCTTCGTGAGGCAAAGTGGATTCAAAAATTGGCTTTGATGGATGGATGGATCATCGAAGTGAGAGAGGTTGTAACCCAAACGGTCTAGCTTGAAAAAGGGACACCTCTTACCCATCAGGAGGAGAGGCGCTCGCGTCGCCGGAGCGGCACCGTCCACGCGAGCTGTGTCTTGGAGCCGGCCGCGTGTTCCTCACTGGCCGATGAATGACGTGTGCTGCGAATGCGGGTTTGCGGATTACGGCGGACACCGCGTCGCTCTGCTTCGTTTTAATTCCCAAGTCATTTCCTTTTAAGAGGTCAGCTCAAGCCGACACCCTCTTCTCTCAAAGGCTTTTTAATGCCAAGTCGGATTTCCATATTCTGTCTCCGTATCCCGCCAGTAGTGAGGCTTGAAGGACTCGGCGAGAGCCAGATGACGTGCTGATTAATACCGAGGGATCGGCTTGACGAATAAATCAATTACTTTTTTTTTTTTTAATGGCTCATTACCCTCCCATCTACGTTTTTAACTCCTTCGCTTAAGAATCAGCCATTTGGGCAGACGTGCTTAACTCGGAGGGTGTGTTCAATGTTCCGATTCCGACGTCAAGATGAAAAAAATGTGATGGTTGTTGGTGGGAGCAAAAGGGGGAGCGTTGCAACCCCCGACCGTCCCGCTTCTCATCAGGCGGAGCGCAAATTTGATTGTGGCGGCTTCTCAACTCGGGACGTAGCACGCGGTGTGGCGCAGCCTCTTTCCAAACGGGGGGATGAGCAGGTGGGCCGCACTCCAACCCCTTTTTTTTGTTTTGCGAAGCAGCCCCAGCCCGCGCCAACATTTGACAAAACGTCTCTTGGAGTTGAGCAAAAAGTCAAGCTTAAATATGGTCGCCTGGAATGGAAGAGTGAAAGCCCCCGTGGATGTGATCGGCCCCAAATTCAGCTGAAGATCAGACATGGCCAACGTGGCGCTCATCTCTCGCAAAAGCATTTTCCCGAATATGGTTCCGTGTCTATTCAGCCATGAAAATCCGTTCAAATTTCAAAAGTTACTTTCATCTTTGAAGGGAGTCTCACCGCTATTTGTTGGATTCCTTTTGCTGAGTCTTACATGGATGGAGACTCCCTTTGGCTCTTGCCGTTTACAATTTCTCATGCCCAAAATGACATCGGGCGGACATTGGGGTGACTCAATATGTTTTTTAGATTCAAAATAAACATCAGTGGGTTTTTTTTTTCCATTACTTTTTATACTATGGAGTTACTTCCGATAATCCGAATCATTTTGGTCATGATAATCTTCTGAAATGTTTGTAAAAATTTCATCCCCGCCGCATGCTGCGCAGCTCGCTTGATAGCTGCTCTTCGCCGTGTTGTCAAATTGCTATTTAGCTCCGGGAACGCGTCCCGCGGCTTTATGTTGGCATACGGAGGCCCGATTTTCAAGCAACGGCCGGATGCTAAATCTGCGTCGCGGGCTAATGCTATTAGTCGCACTGCTCTGAAAGGAACATCTGGCTGGAGAGCCTCGCCGCCGCTCCCGACTCGCCGGCAGAGGAAGATTAGGGCCGCGCCGTTCCTCTGAAGATGATTCAGCATGGAATTAGTTGGCCGAGGCGGAACACTGGCTGGGGACAGTGCGGAAGTGTCCCCCGCCATAAAAATGCGCCGCGTTAGCCCAGATGAAAAGCCGCGCTGATTGTTACAATCGGGCGTCTTGCCTCCCGTGCTTCGGGAAATCTCCGATGCAGACGCGGTATTTAGTTGCTCCCTTTTATGCCGCGTTGCAGCTAACTGAGGAGCACAGACGAGGTTAGATTCGGTTTTGCACCACGGTGGACCGTGGTCGGAGCCCTTCGTCTCAATTTCTTGGTACTCGCGGATCAAAATGAATGCAGCGGTGCCTTCACTTGTGGTGTGATGTATAAAAGCGCACCTGCACTCTTGTGTAACGTCCACGGACGGGCCGAGGCGTCGCCGCGGAGGATTCGGCGTCGACGGACGGGGCCCCGGGTCCTGAAGAACAACCACTTCTAAGGAGTCTCTCATGAAATGCACTCTCTTGCTGTTTTCGCACCATTTGATGTGTCAGAGGGCGTCCGCTCGGCCTTCCTTGCAGGTTGTTCACCTCGGAAGTGGCGTCCGTCCATCTGTGGGCCCTTCTCAAGGGTTCTTCTTGTTCCCCCTCCCCAAGTAGAGTATTCTTTTAGTTTTTCCTTGCCCAGTCGGGTTTTTAAATCGGGGGTTGTCGCTAATCTTCATCTCTTGTGGGCTTTTGAAGCGCTCTGAGACTCTTTTGTGATTAAGCGTCGGACAAATAAATTAGACGAAGAGCCCAGGCTCCTCCCCCGACATCCAAAGATCGTGGCTCATTCGACATGCATCACTTCAATGTGCTTCCTTTACCCCTTTTCCACCCAAAAATAAAACTTGGTGCTCGTTAGGCGACATCGCTGTGCTTAGTTGGTGCTTAACAAGTCCTGCTGAAAAACTTCTTTGCTTTTCCAAAGAGCCAAATAGGAGCGACCGGCGACGTCATGACGTCGTCGTAAAGTGTCCAAACGTCACAGCTTACGTCTACGTTTCCCCAGGAGCGCCTGCGCTATGAATAATATTGATATTGCGCTGTTAGCATTTGCTAGGCAACTTAGCATAGCATCGATTACCCTTGTAACAGTCAGGGAGGGACATGCAATCAGCAAACGCCCGACAGTCGGACATGGCACGCGAGCTGGGCACATCCGTCATCGCTCTTCTGGTGGCACGCAATGGTGCCGGAGTTCACCGCTCAAAACCTTCGCGTGTCCAGGGAGTCGTTCCTCGACATCTGCGATCGTCATGGTCACCCCGCCTAAAAAGCAGCTCTTGACACAGCGTAGCCTGTCGCTAAGCATCTCTTCAGGATCGACAGAACGACTCTTGTCGGTGCCGTTTAGCGGCGTAGCGGACCACTCCGGCATGCTCGTGTTCCTGCACCCAGCCGAATGATTGCCATGTGTCTGGAAACACGAGCCAAGTCTCACTCCGGGTGTGACGGATTAGTATCTGTGGCACATGTGGTTCTTCGCTGTGGGAGGGCGCACCCGCTTCCTTGTGCCTGTTAAGAGGCCGGCTGGTATTCCGATCACGCTCCAGTTGCGCGAATGTTCACTCAACATAATATGCGCTTGGCTATCGTTGGGCCCCGTCCATCCGTTTATTATCTACTGTTTATCCTGCACGCGAAGCCGGGGCCGATTGCAGCTCACGTCAGCCAAGCAAAGCTTGCTTCACACACTCATTGGCCAATGCAAACATGGCCCGGTTCGTAGGCTGCGCCAGAAAGTACCCGCAAAAGCACAAGGTTCGACCACGGGCTCATTGTTTCCAAGGAAACCGTCGTTTGACTTGCTTTCACACCAGAAAGCAAATGCACAAATTACACATGAGCTCAACATGAAAGCATCGGCAAAAATGTCGTCTTTTGAAAACATTTCCAAGCCTTCATACTCCCAAATCTTAACGGCGGTATGAAATGGCTCATCAAAAAGAGTGCAATGTCAAAAAATGTGGCTACAGTTTGGAAATTGACCAAACATTTTGACCAAATCAAATTCAAGTATTTGGGTAAAGATTTTGATTTTCTTTGGCCCTCCCACTGGAGGTGCGAAAAACAAGAGAAAATTAAACATTGTATATTTGATGATCGAAATGTTTCAAGTCTGCTAGCTGAATACGAACGTAATGCAAAACACCCTTGGGTGGGCTAACGGAAATTAGCATTATAAGCTTTCAAACAGCTTTTATCGACTTCATTGTCTTTGGGCAACATCGCCGGTTTTTCTTTTTGCTATCAGGACACTTTCACCGCGAGCATGGAAGAAATCTGTCGACCCGTTAAGCTAGCTCAGTGTGCTTGTGCCCCGCAGTGCCGGTGTAGCAGCCCGCATTGCAACACCGTTTGGCGTCCATGTGTGAACGCCAGCGATTGCTTTGTTGACGTTTGAGCCGCTCGGCGCGAGCCGCATTACGCTTGTGACGCTCGGCAGATTGAGGCTGACAGGTTGTGTTGATGCAAGTAATTACACAGTAGACCAAATAAGAGCATAAGAGAGCCATCGGTCACCGGAGCGCAGCCTCGCGCGCGCACACACACACACACACACACACACACACACACACACACACACACACACACACGGCGGGTGGCAGTTTGATGAAACGACTCGGGTCCACTCGGTGCCTCCGATACGTCGGCTGGTGTGCCGCAGCTGTCTGTTTGTCATGCGGGCGTCCAGTCCCGATGGAACTGAGGTTTCGCATTGATTTTTCAGACGATTCCTTTGTTGTTTTGTTGTTTTTGCTGTTGGTGCCGTTGTTGTTTTTTTTTCCTCATCCCGTTTGGTGGCCAGAGAAGCAGGAATGGCTGCGTTTGATAGTATTCTTCTGATGCTGAGTTGTATTTTAGGAAACCCCCGTGTGAACTGGCGAACAAGTTTTCTTTTTTATTTTTATTTTTTTGGTGCGAGGGGACTGATGAGAATAAAGTGTAATTGCACATCCACTTCAGTAGGTGGCAGTGGTGCTCCTCTTTATGTATTCATTTTTAAGTTCAGGCAAATTGATGCGCTTCAAATCTTTTCCGCGACAGGCTAAGAAATATGTTCAGAATCAGAATCAGAATCATCTTTATTGGCCAAGTATGTAGAACGCACAAGGAATTTGTCTCCGGTACAACACGCTGCATTAGTATCATCATAAACAAGGACATGACAAAGTTATCCTTTTTGTGAACTGAAACATAGTTCTTTTTTTCTCGTTTGTTTTCTTTAATGTTAACAATGTTACGCAGAGGTGTACTAAAAACAGTTTTACAGACAAACGATACAATAGAGAGTCGCGGCGGAGAGTCGGATGGGGCGAGAAAAGTTTTCTTCTCTCTGGGGGGAAGTAACAGAAAATATCTGAGAAGCACTGCTACATATTTATATGTGAATATATGTGACGTACTCATGTGAACGTTTACACAGCGGCCGGCATTCTTGCATTTGGCTGCCTTTTCTTTGAACATTACACATATGCCATTATGTTCAAGCTAACGTCTTCATTTAGCCTACTTGCTAATGACTCGTTGCAGGCGTGTAGCTGAGGGGCACGTCTCACCTGCGCTACGAACATGATTTATTAATTACCTCCTGAATTGCGGTCCAGACGGGAACAAGATTGCTTCCCCCCCAAAAACAATTCACGCTCGTTTGAATCGTGTGAACCTGTCGCTCTTCTTGATAGATTTCGGGATGCCGGTCAGCGATGCCAGAGTCGCTTCGCTGCTTCGGATACGTATGTACCTGCCTGTGATTAGGACTCATTTAGTCAGAGTTTTTCAGCCTGCGAGGCCTGGAATCAATCTTCTGCTTCAATCGGAAATGATTGATTTCCTGTTGAGTCTCGCGTGTGGCTCCGAGAGACTTTTAAATGGGGCTCCGTGACGATAGACATCTTTCTGGCTCGGCTTGTGAGCAACCGATCCCGTTTCGTCTATCCTGTCCGCTGAATCTTCTGCAAATCTCGCCTCACCACATCCATAAATCTCTTCGCTGGTCTTCCTACCTGGTGGCTCCATTTCGCCCGATATATCCTCTCTGCCTCCTCTGCACGTCCAACGAGCTCATCTGGCCTGTCGAGCTTCGTCGCCTATGCTTCCCGTCCGTGCTGTCTCTCTGATGAGCTCATTCCTGAGACTGTCCATCCTGATGACTCCCAGAGAGAAACTGGGCATCTCTTTCTTAATCGGAACAATCGACCATTGCAATATTTAAGCTCGTTGGGTCTGAATTGATTGTGACTGATGAATTTAATCACTTTTTTTGGTTTGTTATAGCTGCCTTGAAGACGTAATATCTGCTTCTGTGGAGCACATCATATATTTTTTTTTCCTTTCTGCTGAGTGTGTATCCCAAACCTTCGGCAGGCTGGCGGCGTTTGAATCCATCATTTTCTTTTTGCCGTCTTCACAGCACAAACATCAGAGTGAAGTCTGAGAGAGAGGATGAGGCGCCGGCGAACAGACAGAAGATTCACAAGCGCCTCTGTTCTTTTGAAGCAATTTGGTCGCGACGTCGATCGCTGAATGCCGCAATTGTTTGGTTATTTTGCAGCGCAGTCTGATTTGACGCGACAACGTTTCTTCATCAAATCGTACCAGTATAGATCAGTGAAAGAAAATCCGAAGTGTGACTTGGGAGGCTTCGGCCCAACGGTAGTTATTTGTCGGTGTTTCTGCGGAAGGACTTTTCAGAAACAGACAAAAGATTTCTTTTAGCCTCCGATGATGGACGTCGGGTACATTAGCGCCACCACGCCTCTCCGACGGAGGCCATCGTTTAAGCAGTGGATTAATGGCGCTCATCCGCTGCTAATTCGAGCGTGCGCTACGCTAACAGCAGCGCATTGAGTGTGACAGGTCATGATGCGCGGGGAACGGTGGACTCGGTCATTTTCGCGAGCTATCCCGGACTCCAGTTGAATTTGGAGTTGCCTTCGCTTCTTTGGAGCTTATGCGTCTTGATCCAAAAACTCAAATCCACTCAGGACATGAACATAAGAGTGAGGAAAACTCTGCTTTGGGTACGGCTAGTATTTTCACTCATGGAGGCAAAATGCTAACATCCCCTCAGCCCAAACATCAGATCGGAACAACTGTTAGCAAGGCTAATCTTCCTGCTCATGATGTCAGCAAAGTGTGACGTTGATACTTGACTCTTAAATGAGTGTCGTTTAATGGCAATTCAAATTCAATCTGCATGGATCAGAAGTATTCATTTTGTGTTTTTTTTTATTGTCACCCATCTGCTCAAAAAATGAAAGCCCCCTGAAAAGTGAAAATGTCTTTTAAATCTGTCACATCACACAGAAGAGTGTTCACAACCCTGGCAAGATTTAAGGATTTAAAAAAAAAAAAAGATAATAATAATAAATCATGTAGGCTGCATTAAATGAGACGTCAAAATTCTGAAAAATTAATTTGATCTGTCCGCTCCCCAAGGCTTGCGTGCGTGTCCTCTGAATGTGTTAAAATCACACCCTGCTCAACTGTTAATTAAATAGCAGTACTCCAATCTAAAAAAAAAAAAAAAAAAAAAGAATGCTTCGTCCACTTCTTTCTGATGCTGACGCAGAACTGCAAGTTTGTATTGTGAAAATATATCCGCCTAGAGCTTCTCTTGGCTGTGCTGTATCCCACCGGGTCGTCGTGGGGCTTTCCTAGGCGCTGACGATGAGGCGCTCTAAAGCAGTCGCGCCAGTGCGCAACCCCTGTACACATGCCGGCCGTTCCGTCGTTTTGTTTGGTCTTTCCTCCATGACACGTATGCACTCACGGCAAACAACGAGGCACTCCAAAGCAGCCCTGCCAGCTCAAAGTCAAAAACCTCCGTTCCATCTTTCTCTGAGCGACGCAGGCATACTTGGAGGGTATTTCAATTCCTTTTCCCTCACCACGTGCTTGATTCAAAGAAAGCAAGGGACATCGGCTTTTGTCTTGACGCTGTTGAAGTGCGGTTGAGATGCAAGTGGGATGTCAAGGTCACCGGCTTTTCTTCTGTAGCTAATTAGCCGGGAATTAGAGAGCCTTGCTTTATTGCCTCCGCGTTCACGCAGAGCGGAATGTTTGCTTCCGTTGTTAGCATTATGGGATTAGATCACGAGTCTTTGCCTGCGTTAACAAGGCTGAACGTCAAAGAGTGCCGCAGCCTGGCCGCTCCTGCCAAGGTGACTGTCTGGATTGGAGCAAATTTATGAAGAAGGAAGGAGAGCGGGAATGGAATATTCCCTCTCCAATGGATTGCCTTGCCAACAAGGATATAAGAGGCATGCCATTTCCCCCTACGTTGATGCAGTGGTCTTCTTACGTTGCTGTGTGAGTACAAAAATGGGGGAGGGGGGTGTTAAATAATCGTGGAACCTCATCGGTCGGAAACGTCACTTTTTCGGAAAAATGGGCCCTGCGGCTTCAACCGCAAAGCTCAACCCGGTTTACGATGAACGCAGAATAACAGTGTTTGCGACGGCAAAGTCTGGTGACCCTTCTGCATTGTTAATCGCATTTTTATTCTTCTTCTTGCCTCTGACATCATAACAAATGTGTTGCTTGAGTTGCTGCAAGGTGAACGCATGATAAAGACTTGCTGGGGGCTCGCGCTCATCTGCCTCGGCTTTGTTGCGCTCGGCCGAGATATCCCGCATTCCATTTTTAACTCCCCGTGCAAGCGTAAAGCTGTTGGCCGGTCCGTTTCTGTTTGAGCGCATTCATTATTGCACCAATTTATTGCACCGCCTTGAGTTATGAGTGCCCTGACTCACAAGTTTTTCGACTCGGGCGCGGTCGCTGAGTTGTTTTGCCTTTTTTGCTTTGCGTCGTCAAATACAAAATGAAGGCACTCGCAAGGAGCTGCTGCAGCCACAATTCACGGAACACGACTCCGCCTCCTGACGTCACTCACTAGGCTGCACCTCTTAAAGGCACACATCAACTGAAATATCCTACAGTACTTTGTCTTTATAAAAACAAAAAAAAAACAAACAAAAAAAAAAAAAACAATTCTTTTCGATACCGCACTCTTTTTTTTCTTCATTGAAGAAGTTTGGGGCTGGAATAGATTCAGTTCATTTCAATGGGGAAAAAGAATATGACAGCATGTCACATGTTTTGGAATGTTCATTAAGCAATGCAGAATTTTCTTTTTTTTTTTTTTTTCTCGCTCTCTCTCTCAAGCGACCTTTTGGAACTGCGACAAGTCTCATTATTAATTGAAAATGTTTGACGGGGAAACATTTGCCGCTCTCCCGGTGGACTCTTTCTTTCTGTGATACTTGAACTTGTCCTGCTGTTTTGCCAAATAAGACATCAGTCCCATTGATTTTCCCCCAATTTGGCAGCCCCCGACGCACGGCCTCGCTTGGGAAGCATCTCCGGTCCGAGCGTCGCAACCCGTCACCATGGCGACTGGTAATTTTCAGCCACGGCTTAATCAGAAGTGGTTTGAAGTGGAAGGAGCTTTGCGGATGCCCGTGGAACTTCTTTCCTTCCTCACAAAGTTGTAGAGTCGTCGTTTTCAAAGAAAGGCTCGCTGGACACAGGCAACTGCAGAATTTGAAATTGTGGAATATTTTGGAGCAGACTGTAGCAATGGGCTTGGACTTGAACATGGACTGGATTTGGTTTCTAAGGTCGGATTTTGCAGTGCAGGTCCAAGCGGTGAATCACAATTGTGTGAATGGGGGGGGGGGGGGGGGGGGACAATTTCCATGGACACACATCCAACACGTCTGTGTTAACGTTAACGGAACACACGAAACAAGCCCCGTGCACAGACGGCCAACCCACACGTTAATAGGCTCCACTTAGCGTAGTTGAACTAGCATTAGCGCTAGCAACAGTTTTGCTCACTCCGGTAAAATGACTCCTACTGTGAAATGTTGACATGACACTTGCTCAATCTAAGCCTTTTTTTTAAAATTCTTTTAACCTGATGTGTGAGTGAGATTAATTATATTCATTTTGGTAGTCCCGGAGTTGGCGGGGGCATGTTGTTCATTTCAACAGCAAATTTGACAAATTGGATATTGTATCACCTAAGGGGTGAGAATGCAGACCTCAAGGAACGATTTATACTGTCCTGTAATCGCCACAGATACCACAAGTTGGTGGCAAAGCGTTACTTTTGTGTAAATGAAGCTCCTCAACTCACTGCAGCCCCAAGATGCCGCCAAATGGCACCGAAGCAATACTGCAACACTGTCCTTTTCCACGTTTTCTTTCTTTTTTTTTGTCCTCCTTTTAAAGCTGACAAAAAATACTTCCTGGGTCTTCCGTCATTCCGACTCTAGTGAAGCTGTCCATCAGTCACTTCGGCGTGCCCGCAGGTGCACCAGCGTGAGCCCAACCGAGACCAGTTAGAGCCCAATTAAAGTCCCATTAGTTTGCAGCTGCCCAGTCGAAAAATCCCCTCCCCGCTGTCTGTGCATGGTTATCAAATCGTTATACGCACGGCTCCATCGAGCTTCTGAGCACCTTCCTAATCCGGCGCACGGTTGCTAAATTGAAATCCGATAAATTAGCTACAGAGTTTCCTCTCTCCTGGGAGCGCAGAAATGCGGTTTGGCCTCGCGCGCGTCTGCAAATTCCCGCAGCTAGTGAGGTCGCCACGTCACCAACACGTTCTGGACATCTCTTTGCGCCTGAAAATGCAGGGGGGGCGGCGGCTATCCAAAATGGAAGCAACGGCTGCACCTCTTTGATGTTGATGAGACACATTTCAGAGCTGCATGGAGCGCTGTGAATTCTGATGAGATTGCGTGTCTGAAGACTTGGATGCAAACCAATGAGTCAGTATCAAAATGTCAATTTTTTTCCCTCTAGTTTGTTTTAGCACGTCGGACTCACGGTGCAGAGGTACGGGGTTCGATTCCGGCCGGCTCCGGCCTCCCTGTTTGCATGTTCTCTCGGTGCCTGCGTGGGTTTTCTCCGGGTACTCCGGTTTCCTCTCACGTTCCAAAAACATGCGCGGCAGGTTCATGGAACGCTCGAAATTGTCCCGAGGTGCAATTGTGAGCATGAATGGTTGTTTGTCTACGTGTGCCCTGTGAGCAGCTTAGCAACCCGTTCAGGGTGTGCCCCGCCTACTGCCTGAAGACTGCCGGGATAGGCTGCAGCACGCCCTCTTGGGGATTCGGATAATGAACGGATGGTTTGTCTTCAGAATCAAATCATGTTTCATCACGTGTGTTTGAGGAAAAAATAGGACAAAACGCCCGGTGGATTGATGACATTGTTGATCAACAAGTAGCCCCCCCTCCCTCCCCCCGAGTCGCCATGGTAATAGAAGCCATACTCGATGTTGTCCCTGAAGTAGAGGAAGTCAGCAGTGATTTGTTTCCGTGAGGCGGCCCTGCCCATCGAAACAGCGGCTGAAAAGTGTCGTGTCATCCTTCGTCTTTGGGGTTGTTTGGATGAAATAATTGAAATGATTTTCAGTGGACCCGTAATGGCCACCATTTGTGAAAATGGCGCTGGTCCACTGCGCGCATCTTTCCAAGATTTTGCACTTTTCATCCAGAGGTAGCGTGCTCACAGAACAAATTCAAGTGGTAAGTCAAGAGCGCTCACTGCAACTTGATTGGGCAGCCGGCGTCAGTGCTCGCCGCATGAATCGGGCCAGCAGATGATGAGGTAGCTTCCGAGACTCAAAAAGATGACAAGCCGCAATTTATTCCGGCGGCCCGTCTGCATACGAATGCGCCGGTGGAAGTGGACACTTTTTTTTTTTTTTTTGCATGCAGAGCACTGGCTTAGCGCCGCTCTTGTTATTTCCCACAGCGGTTAACTGGCTGACTCTGTTTGCGGATGGATTTGTCTCCGGCTCCCCTGCCGTGTCCGCCCTCATTGTTTCCTCAAATGCGGCTCAGACGCGCACATTACGGCCGCCTCATTAGCTTGCCGTGTACGCTTTCTTCATTTTTCCACTGCAAATACGAAACAGCTTTGGAAGAAAGCGCCATCGGAAGCTTTCTTCTCAAAGTAACAGATGATGATGATGATGATGATGATGATGACGTTTTTAGGTCATCGCAATGCTTGCACTTCCCGGTTTCCAGGTCCGGCAAATTTTCTTCTGTCTAGAATTCAAACGTATTGACAGAGATGGACGTAACGGGATCTCGATTTTTGGGACGGAGGACGAGAATTTTTTATTTTTTTAAAATTTTTAAAATGATGCACTAAGCAAGGACGGAAGTTGGTTTTCGTCCGTCCCTTTAACTCTTTCATTCCACAAGACGTACTTGTACGTCTTTTTAAAATTAGGCCGCGCTGACCAAGGACGTACTTGTACATCTTAGTCTTTTTTTTTTTGCATCACAGAGAGGAGGAGGGTCTGATGCAATCTGTGAATGAGAATAAGCCGTTTGCATTGTAAATCATGTAAAAAAGCGACCAGTAGGTGGCAGTGGTGCCTCACGTGATTGAAATGCATGTTTTTACAAAATGCTCTTTTTCTCCGTTTTTTTGCCCAGGAGTCGCCATTTTCATGAAATTTAGCATTTTGTCATGCCGGTTGCTGAAGAATGGAAAAAGATAGAAACAATTTTTTTGCGCTGAAAGAAGAGAGACCAAATTTATTTTGGTAGGCTCCATGTTTTCTAGCATTAGAAGCAAATATTCTGTGGGCCTTGCAAGATCAGTCAAAATCCAGTAAAACGCTGGGATTGAGGGGGCTGCTCCAGTGAAAATGGCTGGGATGGAATGAGTTAATCGTCCCTAACGGGGTTAAGTATGCGCCGCAGGGAGGCAAAATAACAAGGGCAGAGTGTAGCCAAACACGGCCTTTTCTCACCAGGCTATTTCATCGAAACTGTGTTTTAATAGCAACACCGCCACCTTATCGTCTCCTTGAAGCCGTGTCCATCCGCCGATGCCTTTTCATCCCACCTCTGCCATTAGCTGTCAATCACCGTCACGCGCTCAGGCCCATTTTCCAGCCGCACACTTTGATGCCCGACCATCTATTGTTGTCAGAGCTCGCTCTGTCGGGCGCGCACGCAGCATGTGCGTCTTGGGCTGGGCTCATTTCATGCTTGTTGAACTTGATGAACTGCGTTATTGATTTGTTGTTTTATTTGTGAGTAAAAATGGGGGTGGCGGCGGCGCCACTTTTCATTCGAGAAGAGGCTATTTAATTTTCACAGATGGTTAAATTCTGATCAAACCTTTTGGAGGGGAAAATGATGACTACCTGCCTCACTTAAGGGAGATGGAATAGCATATGCCTGAAAAGGCGTGCCTCAATTTATGTGAGTTATTCAATGTCGAACCTTAAACAGTTGACAAGTGTTTCCCAGCTATGGGGGGGAAAAAAAATCTCTCACCATTGGAGACATCTTCACCACAAAACACGGCAGCTGGAGAACTTTGATGTGTTTTGTTGGGTACATGGCTTGAATGAAGGCTTTTGCCTTCTCTCCCGCCATAGTTTGGAAAAAGATGTTACGTGACATAGATTGCTTGGGAGAAAGATGGAACGCTGAGTGTAACTTACATTTCGACAGGTATCGGTGCTGGTGTCAAATGCGGCTTCTTTCATTTTAGACGTCGGGCGAAAGTAAAGCCTTTCCGTTTTTCAAGAGCACTTTGAAAGAGTCATTCATGCCTTCGTCGCCTCTCGGCTGGATTACTGTCATGCACGTGACTTTGGCGTCAGCCAATCCTCCATGAAGCGTCTCCAGTTGGTCCAGAATGCCGCTGCTCGTCTCGCTGTGCAGTTGGTGGCCGGCGAGTTCGATCTGGAGACCAACTTCGTCATTCAAGAGGCGGACGGCATCGGCTGCCTGCCGGCTCTGCTGGAGCACTGCGACGTCGCCTGCCAGGCGGAGATCTGGAGCATGCTGACCGCCATGCTGCGCAAGAGTGTGCGCAACCTGCAGATGAGCACCGAGGTGGGCCTCATCCAGCGGCTGCTGATCCGGATCAGCTCGGTGGACGACATGATTGCAGGTGCGGCTTGTCGCTTTGCCTTTCGTATCTGGAAATACTTGGCAGAAAAATATGAGCTCAAAAATAGTCTCAAATCACACAAATATGAAATAAAAAATAAGAGCATTAGATTTCAGATGGAAAAATCCCTTCTGAGAAGAAAAGAAGAATTATTAGATTCAAGTCGGAAAAAATTTAAACATTTGGACTTACCAAACTGTTCGTATTGGAAGGAAACATTGTCAAATATCCTTCCCGAGTGTAAAAGCACTCATGAATGTGAGAAAACGATTGGATTTTTTTTTTTTGGGGGGGAAGAAAAAAACTACACAAATACTGCATGACAATAAAAACATAAGAGCAAACAATTCACTAACTTCTGACCCAGACGTATTAAATGACAGCCATGCCAATACGAGAAAATCCATTTTGAAACATTTTGTCCAAAATACACGCACACAAACCCCCCCCAGCAAAATCAAGGCCGTCTTGCCGTTTGCGTTATTTGACCGCGCGGCTTTGTTGCCTTTGAAGACTTGCTGGTGGACATGCTGGGCGTGCTGGCCGGCTACAGCATCACGGTGCGGGAGGTCAAGCTCCTCTTCAGCATGCTACAGGGGGAAGGCGGCCTGTGGGTGAGTGACGCCGAGCGCCGCCGCCGCCGCGGGCGAGCGCGCCGCCGCCGCCGCCATATCCACCGCCGTCTCGTTCTTCGACGCAGCCCAGGCGCGCCGTCAAGATGCTGGCCGTGCTCAACCACATGCCCCGGCGACACGGACCCGACGCCTTTTTCAACTTCCCCGGCCGCAGTGCTGCTGTAAGTCGTCGATCTCCCTTCAAAGCCCGCGCCACACTTTGCGTTTGCATCTCGTTGGATATTTAAAAAACTACGAAAAAAAATAGAACAACATTTAAATAGAATTAAAAGTCCAAAATCTCCCCAACGCACCCCACCAAATAGTCTTCCTCATTTCATTCACGTTTCCCAATGACAGTCCGTTCATCCTACAGCAAACAGAATCTCGTTCGGCGTGGTACGCCATCCAACAAACGTCTCATCAAAACGCACATTACGCGGCATTTCCCCGTCTTTAAGCAAATAAATCCCAGCTATCCATTATGCATCATTTTAGCGGTTCGCTACGTTCTTTCTTATATGAATAATAAATACAACCCAGATGTACAAATGACGCCAGCAAGGGTGAGATTTATTTCAAGACGGCTCAACACTTAATACATATTTAGCAGGAGGGAGGTGAAATTTATTGTACGGAGGAAGGCGTTATTTATTTCACAAAACGAGCCGGAGGGGCGGAAGATGAATGTTTATATGAGCTAAGCAAACATTATGCCTGTTTCATTGCCTACTTTCAGAAAGCTAAAATGACGCTCCCTGTTTCTCATCACCATTTGGGATGTTCGTTACCACACTCACCGATGGAGATACCAAGCAACCGATACCGCCGGTGCTTTTGAGACAGTTTCTATTAAACCTATGACAGACAATTTTCAAGAAAGACCTTTCATGTATTCATCCCATATCTAATAACCATCTAACATCCCTTTCATGGTGTCTGGAGGTCCTTTTTGAAGACGACATTGCCATCGAGCTAGGCTGGGCGCCACCGTAATGTTGTCTTTTTCTCTCCTCAGGCCATCGCGTTGCCTCCCATCGCCAAGTGGCCTTACCAGAACGGCTTCACGTTCAACACCTGGTTCAGGATGGATCCTTTGAACAACATCAACGTGGACAAGGACAAGCCCTATCTCTACTGGTGAGAAAACACACGAGCACAGCGGCGGCTTCGCACACGGGTGGGCCGACTTCAACTTGTTGGAGATAAGATTTTTTTTTTTTTTTTCCTTTGACTCGCAAGCGTGAACTCAGGGAACTTTGCTTCTGAATGTCGCGAACTGCTGGGTTTTGAAGTGCTCGTCGGTACTTTGTCTCATGTGATGCACATTGAGTTGCGCTTGTGTGTGTCTCAAATGTGCTGAATGAATAAAACTGCCTTGCATTGCCTATCACTCTATTATGAAATCCAAGATGATATTTGTTATACTAAAAGGTAGATGAAAAACATTTTGGGGGATAATGCGGGAACGGATCGATGCCGTCCATTGGTTCCAATAGGAAAGATGATTTGAGAGACACGCGTTTCAAATGGCGATGGTGGTCATGGTCACGGAACGGATTCAACGTGATGATCTCAACCAGGCGCCACTGGAGAGATCTTTGCCCATCCAGTATTCTCCCAGTTGCACTTTTCATGTTTTTCCTCCCCCATCATGCTAATTGCTTTAGCGTCGCATTCGAGCTCGTTCCCGCTGCTTTCAGGAGACCTGCAAACGGAGCAGCGCTGTCACGAACTTCCTGTTTGAAACCCCCCTGACCTCACGTCCGAGTAGATTAGGAGAACACGCTGTGTTTCGCCAAGGTCGAAATGGTCTTTCTCTGGCAGGATAAAGCCCACACCGTGTTGGGGGGAATATTAACAGACTTGCAATGTACATTCTGTCATACGATGTTGGTCCGAGATAGTCATTAAGTAGGCGTGTCCTTTGGTTGCTCTGGACCCGCACCTGGATCACGAACGTTTCATGGAAAAGATTTTCATCTAAGAGGTTTGGCCCGCATAAAACGAAGGAATATTGGCCAGGCTCTTCTATATTCAGGTGGCAACAGAGTGTGAGATATGTCAAGCTAATCTTCGCAGCTCGGCGGCAAGCCGTGTCAACAAGAGGAAAAGCGTGTTGACTTCAAAAGGCAGCCTTGGGGGTTGCTTTCTCAAGAACAGTCGTCGACGCTCCCGATGCGATAGGTGTGAGGCAACGCGGCAGTGGCGGCAATTAAAAAAAAAACAAAAAAAAAAAACTGTTTGCATTTTTTTTCCCTCCCGAATTTCAACGTGACGATATGCTCCCCTCCGTGCTGATTGAATTTATACCGGATGTTCCAAAAGTCTTATGTTCTTCCTTTCGAGGCTTGAAAATCCTCTTTTGGGTTTGAATAGATATTCCGTGTGGTCAACATGTCCCAACATTGACGTCAGAACGAAGAAAGGAGCAATATTAAAAAAAAAATCATTGAGCCCACAAAATATGTTGAATGTTACATGAAAAAAACACATGGAAAAAACTATTGACCTCACTGGCTACGCTCGCTTCAAAGGAATAAAAGTCCACCAATCTTCTAAACAGAAAAAAAACTGCACGTCTTTTTCTTTTGGACAAGCTCCTAACTTGTCTTTAAGTGACTAGTAAGTGCTTCAATGAAGTGTAACCGCTAACAAGTTTGCATTCATGTGGAGCAAAAAAAAATTAAAGTTCCCCTTCCCCTCAATGCATTTTTTTTTTTTTTTACCTCAAATGAAATACCTGAAAATGACCACTTGATATTTGACGTTCAACATAAAAGATTTTAAAAAAATGAAGGAAATATGTGAGAGTCGCATTTTACGGCAGCCACTGTATGCCCTTCCTGCTTTTCTATTTCTGTTCACGTTTCATTCGAACAGATGCGGGGCTGTCAACGTTTGACAGCTCAGGCTTTGCGGTTTTTGGAAGCATATCATTGCCTTGTCTCAGAGAGCGGTTGGAAAATCTGTCAGAAGGCGACCGAGGGTTCCTCCTTTTCACCTGATCGTCATCTCAAGAAGCGGTCTGAGGGCTAGCTCTGCTATTGGCGCGAGGCGACCCGTCGACCGCAGCCTAACATCACCGTGCTTCGGCACAGGTCGGTGTGGATGATTTCAGTGGGAGGTGTTCACCGAGGGCCGCGCCGCCGAAGATGGATGCCGGAGCTCGAAAGAGCGTGGGAGTAGCGTCGAGTCTATTGCAGAGTCGGCAGTTGCTTGTGCGCCTGAAGTCGGTCTGGGTTTAGTTGCTGTGTGTTTTATGCAGGTGTCATATTCCCTACGGAACCCCGAAGGTGATATGGAAGGAAAAAAAAAAACTTTTTTTTTTTTTTTGCGAGGGTCTCTCTTTTTTTAAATGCGCTTCATGTACTTCCAGGTCATCTTCCGGGCTAACTGAAAACAACAAACGTGGAGCATGTTTAATTGAATTTTACTTTGAAATACAACGACATTACATCTGTTCTTCAGTTTAAATACGCTTTCCAAGTACTCCTCCGTGATTCTCTCCTTCCGCGAAGTAGTGTCATCTCTCAATCAGACGTGCATGAGAGTCTACATGAGGCAAGCTAACCCTGAAGTACATAAATGCACAAAAAAAAATTGCCCTTGCAAAAAAAAAACAAAAACAACAAAAAAAAAAAGTTTACGTTATCTCACAATCTCTGCAAGGGAACACAAAACTTTGCGAGGTAATGCAAAAATTTGCGAGGGAACGCAAAGTTTTTTTTCACTTCCATGTCACCTTCGGGGCGCTGTAATTTCCTCATTGAAACTCGACAATATCACAGTGGAAGGTTTAGACCACAAGAGGATCGCCCGTGTTTGCTATGCCAACAGACTTTCTCGACATGCAGTCAATGTTCGGGTTAAGGTACAAATTCCGATTTCTGAAACACTCGGATAATCCATTTCCATGACAAAGAGTTATTCCCACGTTTGAAAAACACACCGACGTGATGACGCATTTGGGGTCATTTCCGCTTTCTCCTCTCTACCGCCATTATATTCATGTCACTCGCCACAGGAATAAAGCAGGACTTTTCTCCTCGCTTCTAAAGTGTGCCGCGTCTGAGTTTTGCCTTGTTTGTTTACCTCTGCTTGTGTATTTCCGGCGAGTTGCCCGCCAGACGCACGGACGCGTTTATGTGAGTCCGTATCCACGCTGTGCCGTTTTCACCGGTGAGACAGAAAATAACGTGAAAACGCCGAGGAGAAATCAACGTCTTCAAGTTAAGGCCGGCTGTGCCGATGATGCCCGCATACAAATACTTGCTGGACTCCAAAGACCAAGATTTCACGTGGATAGAAGATACTATAGCGAAATAAAGTACCTCGATACCGATACTGGACCAATCTCACCTTACAAACAGTACGAGTATTGGAATCATAGAAAACTGGATCATGCAATGAAGGATGTTAAATAAAAATATGTTGTATGATAAAAACTAATAATAAAAAAAAGAAAAATAATGTGCACAGGCCAGATTTGTAGCCTTGGTTGAAGTACTGCATAAAAATTGCTTCACAGAGGAAATATGTCCGTTATAAAACAGAGACGTGCGAAAAACCAACACACGTCCCATTTTTCCACACGGATTTACTGCTTGGACAATTCATAATAGCCTAGGTAAAAAAAGTAAAAACTAGGCTCGATAAAGCACGGTGGTGTATTGAGTCATTTGTGTTAACTTGACCTTTTTATAGGATATGCGGTATTTCTACAGCATATCCGAGTTCATTTGCTCTGCACGCTGAAACAGTCCATTCTTGTAATATGGTATCACGCCACACGGTGGCGCCTCTTTAATTTACTCTATCATTAGTTGGTCAACTGTTTCTTTCAACTTTCGGAGAACACTTTTTTTTTTTTTTGGCATAGACTCGATCAAGTGTACCCGACCGCTCCCACCTACCCCCCCCCCCCCCCCCAAAATCTCCCCAACGCACCCCACCAAATAGTCTTCCTCATTTCATTCACGTTTCCCAATGACAGTCCGTTCATCCTACAGCAAACAGAAGCTCGTTCGGCGTGGTACGCCATCCAACAAACGTCTCATCAAAACGCACATTAAGCGGCATTTCCTCGTCTTTAAGCAAATAAATCCCAGCTATCCATTATGCATCATTTTAGCGGTTCGCTACGTTCTTTCTTATATGAATAATAAATACAACCCAGATGTACAAATGACGCCAGCAAGGGTGAGATTTATTTCAAGACGGCTCAACACTTAATACATATTTAGCAGGAGGGAGGTGAAATTTATTGTACGGAGGAAGGCGTTATTTATTTCACAAAACGAGCCGGAGGGGCGGAAGATGAATGTTTATATGAGCTAAGCAAACATTATGCCTGTTTCATTGCCTACTTTCAGAAAGCTAAAATGACGCTCCCTGTTTCTCATCACCATTTGGGATGTTCGTTACCACACTCACCGATGGAGATACCAAGCAACCGATACCGCCGGTGCTTTTGAGACAGTTTCTATTAAACCTATGACAGACAATTTTCAAGAAAGACCTTTCATGTATTCATCCCATATCTAATAACCATCTAACATCCCTTTCATGGTGTCTGGAGGTCCTTTTTGAAGACGACATTGCCATCGAGCTAGGCTGGGCGCCACCGTAATGTTGTCTTTTTCTCTCCTCAGGCCATCGCGTTGCCTCCCATCGCCAAGTGGCCTTACCAGAACGGCTTCACGTTCAACACCTGGTTCAGGATGGATCCTTTGAACAACATCAACGTGGACAAGGACAAGCCCTATCTCTACTGGTGAGAAAACACACGAGCACAGCGGCGGCTTCGCACACGCGTGGGCCGACTTCAACTTGTTGGAGATAAGATTTTTTTTTTTTTTTTCTCCTTTGACTCGCAAGCGTGAACTCAGGGAACTTTGCTTCTGAATGTCGCGAACTGCTGGGTTTGGAAGTGCTCGTCGGTACTTTGTCTCGTGTGAAGCACATTGAGTTGCGCTGTGTGTGTCTCAAATGTGCTGAATGAATAAAACTGCCTTGCATTGCCTTTTACTCTATTATGAAATCCAAGATGATATTTGTTATACTAAAAGGTAGATGAAAAACATTTTGGGGGATAATGCGGGAACGGATCGATGCCGTCCATTGGTTCCAATAGGAAAGATGATTTGAGAGACACGCGTTTCAAATGGCGATGGTGGTCATGGTCACGGAACGGATTCAACGTGATGATCTCAACCAGGCGCCACTGGAGAGATCTTTGCCCATCCAGTATTCTCCCAGTTGCACTTTTCATGTTTTTCCTCCCCCATCATGCTAATTGCTTTAGCGTCGCATTCGAGCTCGTTCCCGCTGCTTTCAGGAGACCTGCAAACGGAGCAGCGCCGTCACGAACTTCCTGTTTGAAACCCCCCTGACCTCACGTCCGAGTAGATTAGGAGAACACGCTGTGTTTCGCCAAGGTCGAAATGGTCTTTCTCTGGCAGGATAAAGCCCACACCGTGTTGGGGGGAATATTAACAGACTTGCAATGTACATTCTGTCATACGATGTTGGTCCGAGATAGTCATTAAGTAGGCGTGTCCTTTGGTTGCTCTGGACCCGCACCTGGATCACGAACGTTTCATGGAAAAGATTTTCATCTAAGAGGTTTGGCCCGCATAAAACGAAGGAATATTGGCCAGGCTCTTCTATATTCAGGTGGCAACAGAGTGTGAGATATGTCAAGCTAATCTTCGCAGCTCGGCGGCAAGCCGTGTCAACAAGAGGAAAAGCGTGTTGACTTCAAAAGGCAGCCTTGGGGGTTGCTTTCTCAAGAACAGTCGTCGACGCTCCCGATGCGATAGGTGTGAGGCAACGCGGCAGTGGCGGCAATTAAAAAAAAAACAAAAAAAAAAAACTGTTTGCATTTTTTTTCCCTCCCGAATTTCAACGTGACGATATGCTCCCCTCCGTGCTGATTGAATTTATACCGGATGTTCCAAAAGTCTTATGTTCTTCCTTTCGAGGCTTGAAAATCCTCTTTTGGGTTTGAATAGATATTCCGTGTGGTCAACATGTCCCAACATTGACGTCAGAACGAAGAAAGGAGCAATATTAAAAAAAAAATCATTGAGCCCACAAAATATGTTGAATGTTACATGAAAAAAACACATGGAAAAAACTATTGACCTCACTGGCTACGCTCGCTTCAAAGGAATAAAAGTCCACCAATCTTCTAAACAGAAAAAAAACTGCACGTCTTTTTCTTTTGGACAAGCTCCTAACTTGTCTTTAAGTGACTAGTAAGTGCTTCAATGAAGTGTAACCGCTAACAAGTTTGCATTCATGTGGAGCAAAAAAAAATTAAAGTTCCCCTTCCCCTCAATGCATTTTTTTTTTTTTTTACCTCAAATGAAATACCTGAAAATGACCACTTGATATTTGACGTTCAACATAAAAGATTTTAAAAAAATGAAGGAAATATGTGAGAGTCGCATTTTACGGCAGCCACTGTATGCCCTTCCTGCTTTTCTATTTCTGTTCACGTTTCATTCGAACAGATGCGGGGCTGTCAACGTTTGACAGCTCAGGCTTTGCGGTTTTTGGAAGCATATCATTGCCTTGTCTCAGAGAGCGGTTGGAAAATCTGTCAGAAGGCGACCGAGGGTTCCTCCTTTTCACCTGATCGTCATCTCAAGAAGCGGTCTGAGGGCTAGCTCTGCTATTGGCGCGAGGCGACCCGTCGACCGCAGCCTAACATCACCGTGCTTCGGCACAGGTCGGTGTGGATGATTTCAGTGGGAGGTGTTCACCGAGGGCCGCGCCGCCGAAGATGGATGCCGGAGCTCGAAAGAGCGTGGGAGTAGCGTCGAGTCTATTGCAGAGTCGGCAGTTGCTTGTGCGCCTGAAGTCGGTCTGGGTTTAGTTGCTGTGTGTTTTATGCAGGTGTCATATTCCCTACGGAACCCCGAAGGTGATATGGAAGGAAAAAAAAAAACTTTTTTTTTTTTTTTGCGAGGGTCTCTCTTTTTTTAAATGCGCTTCATGTACTTCCAGGTCATCTTCCGGGCTAACTGAAAACAACAAACGTGGAGCATGTTTAATTGAATTTTACTTTGAAATACAACGACATTACATCTGTTCTTCAGTTTAAATACGCTTTCCAAGTACTCCTCCGTGATTCTCTCCTTCCGCGAAGTAGTGTCATCTCTCAATCAGACGTGCATGAGAGTCTACATGAGGCAAGCTAACCCTGAAGTACATAAATGCACAAAAAAAAATTGCCCTTGCAAAAAAAAAACAAAAACAACAAAAAAAAAAAGTTTACGTTATCTCACAATCTCTGCAAGGGAACACAAAACTTTGCGAGGTAATGCAAAAATTTGCGAGGGAACGCAAAGTTTTTTTTCACTTCCATGTCACCTTCGGGGCGCTGTAATTTCCTCATTGAAACTCGACAATATCACAGTGGAAGGTTTAGACCACAAGAGGATCGCCCGTGTTTGCTATGCCAACAGACTTTCTCGACATGCAGTCAATGTTCGGGTTAAGGTACAAATTCCGATTTCTGAAACACTCGGATAATCCATTTCCATGACAAAGAGTTATTCCCACGTTTGAAAAACACACCGACGTGATGACGCATTTGGGGTCATTTCCGCTTTCTCCTCTCTACCGCCATTATATTCATGTCACTCGCCACAGGAATAAAGCAGGACTTTTCTCCTCGCTTCTAAAGTGTGCCGCGTCTGAGTTTTGCCTTGTTTGTTTACCTCTGCTTGTGTATTTCCGGCGAGTTGCCCGCCAGACGCACGGACGCGTTTATGTGAGTCCGTATCCACGCTGTGCCGTTTTCACCGGTGAGACAGAAAATAACGTGAAAACGCCGAGGAGAAATCAACGTCTTCAAGTTAAGGCCGGCTGTGCCGATGATGCCCGCATACAAATACTTGCTGGACTCCAAAGACCAAGATTTCACGTGGATAGAAGATACTATAGCGAAATAAAGTACCTCGATACCGATACTGGACCAATCTCACCTTACAAACAGTACGAGTATTGGAATCATAGAAAACTGGATCATGCAATGAAGGATGTTAAATAAAAATATGTTGTATGATAAAAACTAATAATAAAAAAAAGAAAAATAATGTGCACAGGCCAGATTTGTAGCCTTGGTTGAAGTACTGCATAAAAATTGCTTCACAGAGGAAATATGTCCGTTATAAAACAGAGACGTGCGAAAAACCAACACACGTCCCATTTTTCCACACGGATTTACTGCTTGGACAATTCATAATAGCCTAGGTAAAAAAAGTAAAAACTAGGCTCGATAAAGCACGGTGGTGTATTGAGTCATTTGTGTTAACTTGACCTTTTTATAGGATATGCGGTATTTCTACAGCATATCCGAGTTCATTTGCTCTGCACGCTGAAACAGTCCATTCTTGTAATATGGTATCACGCCACACGGTGGCGCCTCTTTAATTTACTCTATCATTAGTTGGTCAACTGTTTCTTTCAACTTTCGGAGAACACTTTTTTTTTTTTTTGGCATAGACTCGATCAAGTGTACCCGACCGCTGTGCTCGTGAGTCGCGTGTGGTGAGGTTGAGGAACTGTTATTTTGTTGAGAATAAACAAACAGGTTGTTTGAGGAAACTCGAGAAGTCTTTGCTCCTCGGGCTGTCCGGCCGTACAGGTCCAGGATTGTTTCCTCCTCGGCTCACCCCACCACATGTTTCTTCAACAAGTTGTTGTGTACAGCATAAAATGTTCTCTTCAAGAATACGGCCCCCTCGTGTCATGAAGGAGCTCCGCTGTATCTGTTGTTGTACGCTAAAGAGCAACACACGCGGACGTCCAGTTGCTTCCGGTCTCCCGTGTCCTCATTACGGTATTTGTAATCAGACGAGAAGATAACGAGATAACGCTGCGGGCCAAAGGCTTGACGCAGAAATTACTCAAACAGCTGCGCCCAAGTTCCCAAAAGCCCGTCTAGGGGTTTTCGATTTATGTTTTTTTTTTGTGAAGCTGTTGGACTTTTGTTGTTTTATTGCCTTGTGGTTTCCGTGCCGGTTTTACGTTATCGTTCACCTACGAGTGGAAAAAAAAAAGAGCGGGAAGCGAGCATAAACGTATGATTGTCCATTTGTGCATCCAGTTTCCGCACCGGCAAAGGCATCGGCTACTCTGCGCATTTCGTCGGCAACTGTCTGATCGTCACGTCTCTCAAATCCAAAGGGAAAGGCTTCCAGCACTGCGTCAAATACGATTTCCAGCCGAGAAAGGTGAGGGCAGCTTTTGCTGTTTTTTTTAATGAGAGCCTCTCTGCGGCCCCTCGCTGGTTTCCAGAGCAGATGAAAAAAAAAAATGCAACAATGGGAGTTCTGACAACATATCAGCTCATCATTGATTGTTTTGCAACTCGGGTAAAATATCATTTGAAGCCAGTGAAGCGTCTAATTTGTAGACCGATGTTAAGACTCCACTTTTGGGGTGTCGTGTTGACACAATTGGCGTTTGTTATTCCGAAAGAACTAAAAAATACACATTTGTTGGCGAAGGGACGCCTCGCTACCTCTTCACTGGTGAATTTAATACCATCTTTTTTTCTGACTGCAGTCGCAGCTCTAAATGCAGCCAGATGGCCTTTTTTTAAACCAAGATGTATTTCCTTTGAAAATCTATTATTTATTTTTTACAATGTATCCAGCGCAGATCACAGAACTCAAGGAGTCAATCCTTTTTATACTGTATTACATCTTTATGTTTTTACAACTGTTAAGTGTTTAAACTGTATTATACACATAGTTGGCGGCCATTTTTTTTGGAAATGGTTACAATGAGCTCGCGTTCTAAGGTACGGATTCGTTATGTCCTTCGAGGTACGTTGTAACCAGGTTCGACTGTATGAGGAACTACTGTCATTTTTTTTCTCTTAAAAGATTAAATGCACGACCGTGCTCATTTTCTCCCTCAGTGGTACATGATCAGCATCGTCCACGTCTACAGCCGCTGGAGGAACAGCGAGATCCGTTGCTACGTCAACGGCCAACTGGTTTCTTACGGAGACATGGCCTGGCACGTCAACACAAACGATGCAAGTGCACTGCTATTTTTCTTCATGGGGCTGCCTCTTCTACAGCGCCCGTGTTTTCCTTTTTTTAATTTGAAGAAACGCGTCTTCCATTTGGGTCCCAAGCTTGAATATTCATATGCTGAACAGATGTGTTCGAGGGAAGTGGATGAGGGATGAACGCACATGCTGGGGGAGTTGGTGGCCAGTGGGCAAGATTTCCACTCTGCGGTCCATTTGCATGTTTCAGTGAGGAATAAACAGCTTCACGGTTACACTCTCAGGCATGGCACGTCGCTTAAATGATCGCCGTGCTTGATGGACTACTCCTAAGCATTAGCTACAGACATCACTAATATGAGGAGGAGGAGTGGGTTGGACAATCATCCTTTTTTTTTTTCTTTTGACTATTCAAAGTAAATCACAAATAAATATTCCGACTTGAGTGCAAATTCGGTTTCGGTCGGAGTAGTAACGTAACTCGCAAACCGAGGATCCCCGGCAATTTGGCATCTTGATAATGAAGTGCTGCCTCCACGAGTGAAAACTCCCTCAACACCTTTTACTTTCTTGATGGTGGATTATAATTCCCACTTAATTTTTTTAGAGTCAGGGAATCAAGAAGTCGCTCTGCCCATCATTGTCACGAAAACAAAAGCCGCGCTGACCCCACATTTGCATGAGAAGGTACTACTTCCTCCGAACACGTCGATCGCTGGTCGCAGCTACTTTTTCAGGCCCCAGGCTCAAAAAAAGGCACATTTCACCGAGGCTAAAACCTAATTGGGGGCGGGCTTAGGCAACACTCATTTGCATAAAACAACAATGCCTCATCAAAACGGGCGACTTTTCAGAAAACAAGAAGTAAAGCATGCTGTCATTCTTGATCCTTTGCTTATTTCGGCGGAATCACGTGACGGAAGTTATCACGACACGCCCGGAAAGTGTTTGAAATTGCGGCAAGCAGCACCTCGAGTAAAATCATGTTGAAAAAGCGCACTGAGAGAGAGAGGTCGTCATGGCAGCCGCTTTCGTTCTGAAAGAAATATTCCCCACTTCCCAAACGTCGACGCCGAGTCCTAATTTGTTCAAATGGATTTTGGTCCTTTCGGGAATCGAGCTCAACCGCGGAACATTTCATTTATCATTTTCTTAAGGTCAAAGTGTTGGCGACCTTTGGTCAGAATAGGAGTGAGGAAATGGGAGGTGCTCGGGAAGGAAATGAAGTCGACTCCATCATTGTTCAAAGTCAAAACCCCGATATTTGAAACGACGTCTCCTCCTGCGCTCGCTCGCCAGAGTTACGAGAAGTGCTTCCTGGGCTCCTCGGAGACGGCGGACGCGAACCGAGTCTTCTGCGGCCAGCTGGGAGCCGTCTACGTTTTCGGCGACGCTCTCAATCCGGCGCAGATCTTCGCCATCCATCAGCTCGGACCGAGCTATAAGGTGCGATGACCTTGTGGGTGGCCGAATTAGACCGCAAAAAAAAAAAAAAAAAAAAAAAACGAGTCGCTGGTGTCCTGCTGTTTGTGTGTAGCGTAGCCTCCGTCCCGGCTGGGGAACCACAACATGATACACGACATTGTGAGACGGGGGAGGGGGGATTTTATTATTTGCCTTGCATATTTTGGGGCATAATGTTGTCCAAGACAAAATAGTCATTTGTCCTTTCTTGCATTTTTGCTCCATGCTGCTTTTGCTTTTCAGATAGATCAAGCCACGACAGCGCACGCCGCCTCCATGTCATGTTAAATGAAACACCCGTCAAAAATGGATTTTCATCTTTTGTGAAGACCTCTTGAATTGGCTCGCCTTAAGACGATGTAGGTCGGCATCTATTCATTTACTCGGTAGCCTTTTTCACGGAGACGAACAAACATTCTGGCGCTATAACGTTCATCTTATGGTTAAATTAGGTTGAAGGTTTCTTTTTTCCAGACAATGTTTTTTTTTTTTTTTTTTATGGGGGTGAAGAGGAAAAGTTTTACCAGGAGGACAGTTTCAGTCAGTACTTCCTGGTTGACCGGGTTTGGGGAAATCTTCATAATAATGCCTTTAAAGGGGCGTGGCCAAGTGGGTGCCATCTGGAGCTCCGTTTTCTGGCTCCTGGTGGGCCGTTTTGCAGGTCTGCTGTTTTGACCGAAGATGTCGTTCAGTTGCTCAGGTGTCAGGGAGCGAACAATCCCAGCAAAGCTCTTTCTGGCTTTGGCCCAAAGACCCCGTCATGTCATTTTCAGTCGAGCAAGTCCCAGAGTTCCACCTTTGGACGAGTGAACGTATTGCAAAGAACAATGTTTGACTTGGACGTCGAGGACCGATTGTGATACAATGATCGTCTCGGATCGCTTTCCACTCCACCGGTGATCGAAATGCTGCCGGTTGCTTTCGCTCTCCCACTGACGCTTTCTATTCAGGAGCTGAGAATAAGTTCAGCTCTCAACAATGTATCCGAGCCGGTGCGCTAAATTGAAGGAGGCCGGCCGGTCAAGTGGTTCGGCAGAGGAGAGGCCTTTGATGAAGCGTGTCGAGGACCTTCCTTCCTTTTGTTTGATATCTGACACATGACGTCGCCGTTCATTTGATGTCATGTCGCGCTGAGGGTTGATTTGAATCGCAGTCTCCCAGAGGAGTCTCTGGTTTGGTGAACCCCTGCGGGCTCCTTTTCCAATGTCTGTTTTTCTAACCACGTTGACTAGTTTAGTTGTCTCATGCATGAACGCAACCTTTCTGCGAATCTATTGCTCCAAAAACTGCAGCTTGGCTTCGCTTTAGCTTTTGACTTGATCCAAACAATACACGTTTTCTTTGCAAACTCTTTGATGGTTAGCCAATGTCCATCGTCATTTGTCATTTTGGGCATCACAATAAATTCCACTTCACAGGTTCAGTAGGAGCCTAAGAGCGTTTTTTTTTTTCCCCCTCCTCTTTACTGCTACACGCATTAAAGCTTAAGCAAGAAGTTTCTGCTGTCTACCGACGCTTGTGTGCCTTGAAAGCTCCTCAGTCACGGGGAGATAATATCAAGGAAGGTTGCGTTGGCCGTATTGACACCGACAGCAGCTCGCTGTCGTCTGTCATCGCAGCTATTTTTATTCGCGTTAGGCTTCGCCAGACGGATCAGAACATGTGGCCTGCAGACGATTGTGTTGAGATTGCACAAATATATATTTAAAAAAAAAAAGCCCACAAATGATCTCCTGCTTATGTATGTTATTTGTTTCAAGGTTGGAGCGAGGGTGAATTTCAAGTTCTGGGACGCTGCCAGCCCCAAAGCACTGCCGCAAACTATTGCTCATTGCTTTGGCCGCTCAAAACAATGAAGCCATGACATGACGGATCCTCTCGCGAAGCGCTCAAGGGCTCTTTTCGCTTTATGGCGCTGATTGTTGACTGGATGGCGGATTGTCTCTACGTGAGCGCCGGATGCCGTAGACAAAGATGACCGAGTTTGAGTTCGAAAGAAATGGGGCGGCGAGACGCGAACTTGATTGCTCAGGCAAACAGATGTGGGAGGTGACGGGCAACGCTGCCGCACAGCTCATTTAGGCATGTCCTGGGGGCGGCGTGGATGCAAATTGATGAATTTAGCACACGCGCGCAATGTGGTTTCTCAACTTGAAACAAATTGCAGTGGCTTGTTTTGCATCTTGAAATGCCGCGTCTGCCTAGCTGGCAAATTGAGGCGGGGACTGAAAAAAATCGATGTATTCCGCTTGTGTCAACGTTTTTTAAAAGCTCAGTCCACAAATTGATCTTAACACATTGTCAATTGCTTCTCCGTAAACAAACACAGTTCAGCTAAACCTCTGGCTAGCGGATGACATGGCTAGCTATAGCCTTAGTCAGTTGTTTTATACCGTAGAAAGTCAGACTCCTCAAACTGCCTGCCTCGAACTGACGCTGCATTTTTTTCTTAAGGGGACAATATTGCACTTGCATAAAACAAATCAGTAGTAGTTTCGGGGGGGGGGGGGGGGGGTTTTTCACTCTGT